>NC_041391.1:600495484-600593469 GCF_002162155.2 Triticum dicoccoides
TCCGTTTCGTCCGTTTTGCGGTATGCCACACCCCTCCCGATCAACAGGACCCCGTTTCGACCGTAGGAGGTCCGTTCCGTCCGTTTTGCGGTACACCACACCCCTTCCGATCAACAGGACCCCCGTTTCGACTGTAGGAGGTCCGTTTCCTCCGTTTTGCGGTTCGCCAGACCCCTCCCGATCAACAGGACCCCTGTTTTGAACATGGCCGGTCAAACACAAGGCCGTTTCCTCCGTTCTGCGGTACGCCAGGCCTCGTTTCCATCGCATGTTCCGTCCAAGCCCTCCTGACGAACACGACCATGCATTCCGTTCCGACCCAGCTAGTTGGCTCCCCATGAACACGACGACGACGTTGTTTCTCCGTTCTGACCCAGCCATGTACACGAGCCCTGGCCGTACGTATGCGCGAGTAGGCGTTCGAGACCCTGCCCGTATGTACGTACGTGGCCGTATTTTCTTTCTTGCACCCTGGCTGCTGTACGTACGTGTACATGCTACGTGCGCGCCTCTACTACGACACGTGCGCGCCTCTACATCGACCAGTATATATGTACGTACACGTTCGCGACCAGAATGACAACGCTACGGACGCTTCGACCAGGTGGGTCCCAACTGTGATGCAATTCCCTGCGTGCGAAGATGTAGCTGGTGGGTCCCAGCAGTCAGGGGGGCGAATCGTTTTGTGTTTTTTTTGCCTGGACGCACTTCCTTGCGTGCGAAGGTGTAGCTGCTGGGTCCCAGCAGTCAGGGGGGCGAATCAGTTTTTTTGCCCGGACGCACTTCCTTGCGTGCGAAGGTGTAGCTGGTGGGTCCCAATAGTCGAGGGGTGAATCTTTTTTTTTCGGACGCACTTCCTTGCGTGCGAAGATGTAGCTGGTGGGTCCCAGCAGCCAGGGGGCGAATCATTTTTTTGGACGCACTTCCTTGCGTGCGAAGATGTAGCTCGTGCGTCCCAGCAGTCAGGGGGCGAATCATTTTTTTGCGAAATACGGTGGCCCGTTTGGTGGGTCCCTGCTGTCAGGTGGAGGAATAATTATTTTGCGCGTAATAAGGAGGCACTTCCTTGCGGCTGCCGTGGACCCAGCTGTCAGTCTCTCCACGTACAGTCCACGTCCGATGGAAGTCGTTCCTTGACCACGTTGACCACGCCGCACCGAGTGCACCACGGCGGTGGACGATGGCGAGGCCTAGGAAGGGGACCACGCGGACCCGGGAAGACGTGGCAGTGGATGCACACGCGGAGAGGAGTACGAGGGTTCACTGGTTTGGCTGCGTTGCCGTCCCTGCAGAATAACAGGGGGTGTGGGTGAGTGGAGGGATGGCCTGGCCAGCTGTGGGAGTAGTAGGAGGCGGTGAGGCCTCCGCGGCAGCACAGCCGGCCACGGGAGGCAGGAGCAGGCGGCACGACCGGCACTGCTTTGGGCGGCTGGAGCAAGAAGACCAAAGGTTGAAGAAGCACGATGGCCGTTGGATGGACATCGAACGGTCACTGCAGCTAGAATCGTTTATATTGTCTAAGTTGACAAAGCCCTTGGTACGTCAACTTAGTAGGCCCACAGGTCAGCTTCCAAAATGGTGCACCCCAGATGTCAGGGGGAGGAATCATTTTTTGGGCGGGTGAAGCTAGAATATCCGAGACTGAAGAAGAAGCACGCCATCCATTGGATGGACATCCAACTGCCACTGCTGCTAGAACCATGTGTTGACTATAAGTTGACAAAGCCTTGCATACGCGTCAACTCTGTTTTTTTAGGGGATGCGTCAACTTAGTAAGGCCAGAAGTGTGTGGCAGAGAACTTATAGCCCATTTGAGATTTGTAAGAATGTGTAGCCCATTTTTGAATTCTAATGGAATTTACTACAGACCATTTGCAGTTTGTTAAAAGTACATCCCATTTCAACCAACCGTTCAAAACAGAATTCAATAAAATTTCCCACATTGTCATGGGATCCGAAATATTTTTATCCCGAAATTTCTAGTCATATTAAATACAATTTCAATATAAATTTATATTATGTAAAAATCCAACAAAACATTGCGCTTGCAACAATTAATGAAATTAAAATTTTCAATATCCAAAAATAATATTTTATAAAGTAATCACGTGTTTGGTGCATTTTTTTATAGTTACTGCCCAGTTTTTATAATTACATCCCATTTATTATTTCTTAAAGCCCATTTTCTTGATAAGCCTAATGCATCCCTCCTAGGAAAGATTTGCAGCCCAGCAGGGCGGAGAATAACAACTTGACCTTGCCTGGGTATTCATAAAAAAAGTATAGCTGGGCTAGCCATTTTCAGCTTGAAAAAAATTAATATCTGGGCTGGATATCTGGCCTGGGCTAGACGGGCCACAGCCCGCCCAGTTAATATCTATAGCAATGTTTTCGTTGTTGTTCAGAGGATAAAAACTAATATCTGGGCTAAACATCAAAAAACTCTACAGTGCTCACACCTCAAAAACACAAATACTGCTCGAGCTGCTTGGTCCTAGCTGTCGGTCGCTTCTTGTGCAATTCTTGTGTTTATTGACTACTCCCTCCTTTCCAGTTTATAGTGCTCAATTCAAAAATCTCACCAATCAAGGTAGATGGCGAGTGGTGGAATACTTTTTGTAGTTTTGCAAAAGCACCTAATTAATGCTCTTGTTATCCTCAAAAAATTATGTTTATCAATGCATTAATTGCAATGCATGCATGCATAAAGTACATGCATTGGTCAATTTTCTCTTAATACTTGCATGCAATGATTTAATGCACCTTGGAATCTGAACATGTGATGGAAAACAACCAAATTGAGCCTTATAAAATGGAAAAACTAAAATTTTGAGATAAGCCCTATAAACCGGAAAGGAGGGAGTACATAGGTTGACAATGGTGTGGGACCGTAATGTCAGGAAACCAGGCGGAAGCAAAATAAATTATAGTTATCTATATATATAATAAGGAGGCACTTGCGTACGTGAGGCTATGGACCTGGTGGGTCCCCATTGTCATCCTCTCAAAGTAAAGTCATCTCCTCGCCCGCGCGCGCTTTCTGCTCGAAAGTGTCGTCCGTCCGTCCATCTGCCGCCCACATTAATGATACGTGGTTGCCGAGGCGGCTACTCTGGCACCCCACGTCCGTCCCTCCGCCCGCCCACCATTGCTATATAAACTGCTGCGCCGACCATAGTCGCAGTCATCCGCATTCGTTCCCTTTCTCCTGTCCACACCACTACTACGCACCATGGCTTCCTCGCGCTCCAGCGCTCTTTGGGACGGGCGTACGACGGACCACAAGGAGATGGCAGCCATTGCTGCCGACCGGCCGGCCGGCAGGCAGCCGGAGGATGACGACGTCCCAATGGAGAACATGGTAGTCAACGATCCGGCGCCAACCCCCTCCTCCGTGCCATCCTCGCTGGTGCATTGCACCATGACCATCGGCGAGGCCCGTGCCCAATATATGGACACAGTGAGGCAGATGCGTGAGGAGCCGTTCCGGGAGGCGCAGGCCGACGCCGCCTACAAGCACCATCTCCTCCAGGAGCACCTGCAGACGGAGGAGCAGATCGCCGCGGAGCGGGCGGGGCAGGAGGCGCTGCTTGACTTGTATCGCTCCGCCCGCAAGGGCCGCCTCGAGCGCTAGCGGTACCGCATGCGGGTGGCGAGGTTGCGGCCACCTACAAAGAGGCCAGCAAAGAGGGCGATGAAGCGGGCGAGGCACCATTTGGCGAGACCGAGGACGAGGCAGAGGACAATGCCGGCTCCGACGAGTCCCGGCTCTGCTAGCGTCAATGAGGCCCTGCTTCGCTGAGGCCCCGCGGCGCTAACAACGAGGCAGAGGACACCGCCGGCTCCGCCGAGGCCCCGCCCCGCCAACAACGAGGCAGAGGACATCGCCGGCTCAGCCGAGGCCCCACCCTGCCGGCAATGTGGGGAAGGATTTCCACCACTCCGCTAAGACGCCGCCTGCCGGCAACGACATAGAGGACATCGTCGTCTCCGTCGAGGCCCCGCCCCGCTGCCAATGAGGCCGCGCCACATAGACACCGAGGAAGAGTAGAACATGGTAGGTGGCTGCCGCTTGGGTCCAAGTAAGGCCACCGCTGCTACCCTCCGGTTGAAGCCAAGCTAGGCGGGTTGACCATTGACGGCCGGTTAGCTTCTTGGCGGCGACGTGGAGTCGGAGAGCTGCGCTGGAGAAGAATGCTGCTTCTACTTAACTGCTGGTGCAGTTGGTTGACTGACACGTGGGCCCAACAGGCCACATGTCAGTTACACAACTGCACCTGTAGCTAAGTCACTGAAGGTTCTGTTCGGCTCAGCGGGACACAGGTGGGTAGCTTCGGTTAATTAATTATACCTCCAGCGCACCCCTTTTTAGTTAAAGAATGTATAAATGTAATGAAATCTGGCATGTTTATATGAAATCCGGCCGTGTATGAATGAATTTATTTTGATTAGTTCGAATTCCTGTATCACTGGCATTGGATGAACATGCAAAACAATATGTACTAGCATTATTCCCAGGGTGATCACCTCGTTTGCAGCGGTTTCACATGTACTCCCTCTGGTCCTTTCTAGTCTGCATACAAGTTTTGTCTGCAGTCAAAGTATCTCTACTTTGACCAATCTTATACAAAAAAGTATGCACTTTCACAATGTGCAAAGTAAAAAGGAAAAGAAGGAGTACAAAGAGTTTGAGCAGCTTTTTAGCATTTCTGTACATTGCAATCAAACACACAGGCCTGGCAATTCATAGAGAACATTCAAAACAATCGATGATTATGCATCTCAGCGACACACATGTCGGAGGCAATATTTACTTCACAACTAAGGAATAAAGAAAAAATTGATCGACGATGCTGACAGCAAAGGGCGTCCCATTCAAAAATATCAAACGCATGTCTTGCTAAAATCAATGAGCAAAATTTTACAAGGTTGTCCCATTCCAAAATATCAAATGCCTACGATTGTGGAATGGGCAGGGTTTGCCATTAGTTCGGACATTGACATGGCACCTCATGCTAAAAAACCAGTTGTTCTTTTTGTGCAGTTCCACCAAAATCAACCAAATTTGCGCGTAGCTTGTATGTTTTGCCCTTATATGTTGCAATGCCTTGAACTTATCGGCACCTCCTTTCTTGTGGTGGAAATGAATGATTCAATGTATTCATGAACATTTTGTGCAGTTCCCATTGAAATCAAGCTGAGCACCCCTATTTGCACAAATACAAAAAAGTGATTAGTATAAAGCAAACTGTACTATGAATTGACAGTTTCAATAGGCACCTACATGGTCCATGTAGAGCACACTTTTAGAAAAATGGAACTCACCAGAAAGAATCCTAGAACAACATTGTACTCGCGCATCACAGTAAAAAATGGAGATTTGTCAGTCCTTCTGAGCTGAAGTTAGCTTGGTCTTGTGGGGAGTAATGTAACCATCCTTCAACTGCTCCTTCTGATGAGAACATAGATAGGGCTTCTTCATCCTGGCATAATCGGAACAAGTCACTTCACGTACTCCATATTCTTCTTTAGAGGAAGATGATCATGTTGTGTAAAGACAAGAGGACTACTAAATGCTAGCATCCCTGTTTGCTCAAAAAAAAAGGAAAGGAAATATTTAAAACAGCACAAATGAAGCACTGCTCAAGGACAATACCACTTTTCATGATAGTATCTAAACAGTAGCACAACACCAATAGAGATGACAAAGCTCAATCATATGGATGAAATCAGTGGGCGAGTACCAACCTTTGTCAGGAGGCTTATTGTGTAGAGCATACAGATGAAGCACTTCTCCGGAACAATCTGTTGCTATCTACGGTGGTGGCCATTCTTACTATATAATCCTCGATTAGTTTAATGTTTCCAACATCTTCTTGTGCAGTTCCACTAAAATATATGGTATCTTCAAAGAAGATCCCTGTTTGCACAAGTAGAGATAATTACGTATTACATTAAGAGTGGCATCAAATCAGTGGCAAAACAATTGCTCGTTCCAGCCATAGCAATAAATTAAGATGCAAAACTATATCATTACTTGTGTCATCATAGTTCCAGTGCTTCATTATAGCACTGGGAGTTGATTTTTGTTTTTCTTCCGCTTGTTCTTCCCCTTCATCACTTGGTTCAATAACAGACAAGCTTCGCCTTCAATGTAAGATTTGGCATGTCAATTAGGGAGCACAAGTATAGTACTAAACTTAATTTTTTGATGAAAGTGGAAAAATACAGGCCAACAGTTGTGAAATATCCTTATTTACCTCAATGGGATATTACGGTGCACACACAGATTGGAAGTCTTGTCTCCATTTGTGCAGTTCACTAAAATCAAGCAACATTATCGTACAAGTAGCACAACATATGAAAGCACAATGCAGAATCATGTGAAAGAAGGCTAGTACTGACCTCTCATGATGCGGAATTCAAACAACTCACAAGAAGAAGATCTGAACCAAATTTGCCTTAACGGCTAGGAAGTAACATCTCCTGTTGTGCAGTTCCACTAAGATCAAGCAATCAAGCAACATTGTCGGTGTGAAATTTTGGTTGAACTGCACAAAACACTCTTAAAACAAAAGTGTTTGTGCAGTGCAACAAAAAGTCACAATGGCAACAAGGTGAAGTAGATAACCCTGTTTACACAGAGGTGCAAAGCAAACAATTAGTGGTCAATAATAGTGGATGACACAGAAGCCAACAAAAAGAAGCATCTACCTTATCTAAATGGGAAAGAAAGCAAGACAGTAGCATTTCTCAAACGGTGGCATTGATTAATATTAACATAGAGATTATATTAACAATAAAATTCGTTAAACATGTAATTTGCTTTTAATTGTGGCATTGCATCAATTTTCCAGCGGCATTATTAGAGGGTGTTTGTTTACAGGGACATTTTGGTGTAGGGACTACAAAAACTTCGTGTCAGTCCTATCTAAACCAAACAAGAGGGACTTTTAGGGACTATAGTGGGCATTTGGGACTAAAGAAAGAAGATCCCGAGGGAGTCTTTTTGGGACTTTTTCCAACAGTTGCCCCTGCCACGCATCACACCTTGTCTCTATTAGTTCATTACTAGGGGTAACATGGTCTTTTAGCATATCATTTAATAACCTCTAGTCCATGTTTAGTCCCTGGAACCAAGCAGGTAGGGACTAGGGAGTTTTTAACCAAACAGGGCCTTAGATTAACAACAGCTAATGAGTTGCGCGGGACAGTGGACGCACCAGCACCATGTGCATCTACCGATGTACTGTGGTCATGCACAGTCTGTTGCAACAAAGAACAAACAACCAAGGAGCATATTTGTGTTTGTCCCAGTTTAGTTATCTTTAGACACCTTTCCCTATGTGAGTGCAGCAAATCTAGTCCTGCTCAAACTCTACAGCCTTGTCCCTTCCTTTCCTTTTTGAACTAGTACTTTCGTTCCTGCCTTTCCTCTTTGAACCACGTCCTAGATTTATGCGATACAACTTTCCCCACTACTTTCCCCCATTCCTTTCCTCTTTGAACCATGTCCTAGATTCATGCTATACAACTTCCCCCTTCATTTCCTCTTTGAACCACGTCCTAGATTCATGCTATATACAACTTTTCCCACTACTTTCCCCCACTCCTTTCCTCTTTGAACCACGTCCTAGATTCATGGTATACATGCAGCTAGAGCAATGCATGTGGAGTAAGTAAATTATACCTTAAGGTTCTTGGGGCATGGTTTGGTGGGCGACGGGACGACGGCGAAGAAGAAGGGGTCGGAGGCCCTCCCGCGCCGCCGCTGGGTGGAAAGTGAACAGCTGCGCCGGTAGTGGATTCCCTCCCTCGCCGACGGCGATAGCGTTAAGCCTCCTTCCCTTCCCGGCAGACGGATCCTGTCGTCTCTTTGAGAAGCAGTGAGGGGAGAGAGAGGCCAACGAAATCTTGTTTAGATCTGGAGAGGGCGAGAGAGTGTGAAGAGAGCAACTACAAGCGCTGAGGCTCCCGCGTGTATATATATACTGGAGAGAGAGTGTGAAGCATGCAAACCCTAGAAAACAAGTGTCGAGGCTGCATCTTATACGTGATGAGGTGATTATACGGTCACTACGAGATCGTATAGCTTCGTATCCATCCATTTTGACCAGTCAAAGAATCCTCGTGGCACAAATTATGCTCAAGTGTAGTTATCGAACCCGAGACCTCAAGTTTGATGAGCGAATAGGCTAACCAGCCACACAACCCTCCCATTATGTTCAACGAGAGGAAAATAACCTTTTATACATTCCTTCATTCATGTGACAAGCATGCCGTGTTTTTTTGTGTGTGTGGGAGTCATTGGGATTTCAATCATAATTGTGTCATGTGTCTTTGGTGGTAAGAATATCCATAGTGGTGCAGAAATAATGCACCCTTAGTCACCTTACCTCTCTCCACGTAGTACATTGGGTCCCACCAGTCAGAGGGTGAAACAAACAAATTAATAAGAAAAATTAAAAGCGCAAGCGGTGTATATTACCTCACACATCTCGCTACTGCTCGGGAACACTATCCAATTGATCCCTCTGTTCGCTCACGTACTATTTTAAGTGAATCCTTATTATAACATGCACACAAATTTTGGGCACTTGTATTCGACTTAAGTCAGTGTGCCACCGTATCTTGTATACTTACTACTCCCTCCGTCAAGGTGTAATAAGTCACGTTAGAAGGTGCAACGGGACCATGGTGCGTGCGTGTGCGTGTGTGTGTTTAACAGCATGTGTGTGTTAGAGAGAGTGACAGATCGACCTACTCCTACACAGAGATGGTGTGTAGTGTACGATTTTAGCCGCGAGAGTCGGCGCATCCTCTCGTTTTTGGGCGTGTTCGGTAGGGACATGCGGACAGCTGCCACGCCCGCTCCTGACCAGCCTGGCCCACCCAAAGCCCCTCCATCGCCCGCGCGCGCTTCCCGCCCGAAACGGTCAGTGCTGCTCCAAAGAATCAGTGCCGCATTCATGCCAGGGCAGAGCGGACGCGACCTCTCACTGGCGCAAGAGTGATGGTTTCTTTTTCCGTCCAACTTACTGCTGGGTCTATGTGATTTGATGGCTCATTGGTCTTTATTACTGAGGTGGTAGGACTGCTGGATGTCCCACGCTTTTAGCGAAAGGAGGTACTACTACTACTAGATTACAATTTTCTCCATTCTTACAGCGGAGGAGTGCAAGAGCAGTGAAAACACGCAGGCTCAGTGATTACATGGCCCACCTCACACTATCACCATGTGACACCTAACTCTTTACATAGTACTCCCTCTGTTCCTAAATATTACTAGATGAGTCCCCGCGCGTTACCGCGGAACAGCGGTATATCTCTCTGCGCAAAATTATCGATTTCATAGAACTAAAAAAACTCTATAACCGCATGACAAATGTGGTAGCCAAACTAAATAAACTCCCATCATCATTTCGATCATCCCATGTAAGGAAAAAAGATCAACCAACCCCTACTGCATAATGGGATTATATTTTTCTTTTTGACATGTTAATGGGACTTAAAAGCTCACTTACATGCATGCTACTGGTGCATGCTTGCATGCAGACATGTTGGTCTGATTTAAAACCCACTCACATGCATGTGCCACGGTATTTCTGCATGCTTGCATGTGGCTTAGTGCGGAGCCTCTCAACGTCTAGATCAGACGGCTATTATTGACTGATTTACTTCATCTAACGGCTGCATCAATTTTGATGATGTGGCTCAAGGAGAGGATAGAGAATTCCAAGTATTGGGGGTTAGCTATTACTAGTAGATAAGTCTTTGTAGCGATTCCACTAGGTGAACTACATACGGAACAAAATTATTGAATCTACACTTAAAATGCATCTATATACATCCGCATGTGGTTCATGGTGAAATCTCTACAAAGACTTATATTTAGGAATGGAGGAAGTACTAGTATAGTACGTACTATAATTTATCAGCAAGATAAATTTGTACAATGCTATGAAGCTTCCAGCTTCTGTTACATGTATCTTGCATCCAAGGTTGCCCATTGCAACATTTCATCAAATACAAAGGAGACTAACATGCATGCTATTGCATCTCAATGATTGACAGATCATAGCAAATATGTACTCCCCCCATTCCAAAATAAGTGTCTCAACTTTGTGCAAACTTACTACTAAAGTTGACACTTATTTTGGAACAGAGGCAGCTAAAGAAAAATGATCCATGTTGTCCCTAGCCCTTGAACCGTGAACCCTGACCAGGCTTCAATTTGCTGGCAACGTTCGAGCTTCCTAATAAATGAAGTTTGCAAGATTTTGACCATCGGATCATGTTGTGCAGTTTCACCAAAATCGAGATGAGCATCCTTGTGGCAAAGAAATTGAAGAAGCGTGATTAGAATAAGATTACTGGGACTAGTTGATGAGACATAAACTCATCACAAATACAGTATGTAGAAGCCAATAGAGGTATGTGTGGGGCAAAGAAGTAGAGAAATATCCACAGGGAGTGATGTGGGCAGCTGGAGCAGTGGTGCAAGCCGACTGTAAAGGGAGTTGTACTTGAGGGACGTAGCTCAACCTTGATGAGGGAGGCAGGCGCGGCAACTGCCCATGTCGCGGCAGTGAGCAAGGGACAAAGGCAACCTCACTGGCTTTGTGAGAGAGAATGGCACGGACCCCTGATCGGGACGTGCCGACAGTGGGTTTTCGCCGTCGGCGACGGCCACCGCATCTACACTAAGCATCCACCCCTTCCCCAAGCGGACGTGATCCGCCGGGATGTTAGAGATGTGGCCACAGTCATTTTGTGTGAGAGAGTGTGAAGAGAGCAACCCCAGCAAGTAATCGTGTAGGCTGGCCCATCCTGACTATGTATATAGTGGAGCGGTTTCCTTTTCTCTCCATATGAACCTATCATGTTGCGTACGTGCCACTGAAGAAAAAAAACTTTATTTATAAATGATGCGGCACCTACTACTCGTTCTCCTATAACCTTGCGCTTGGCATCTCCAAAATATTAACCTTGTGATTGGCTCTTCGCCTCTTCGGGAAGTCGAGCAATAATGGTAGTGCGGTATATATCGTTCTGGCTATATGAGACCGAATGAATTGCTGCACGTCCACCATGTGGGCGAGGGTCGAGGGGCGAGGGAGAGTGCTATATACGGAGCAAAATGAGTGAATCTACACTCTAAAATACGTCTATATACATCAGTGTTTGGAGTATGTACTAGTAGTTCATATTGAAATCTACTAAATAACATATAATTCCAAACAATATGATATAATCTCCATAACCAAGGTAGTAGGCACGAGGAGTAAACGGAGGGAGTAGTAAATTTTTCTCCTCGTCCTGCGAGCCACCGCACACATTGGCAAGGGAGCGGACGTAAGGCGGAGCAAGCTTCAGCTCATCCTGCGAGCCACCGCGCCCGTGGGTGGGGGAGACAATGTACTAAGCAAGCTTCTCCTCGTTCTGCGAGTTGACATGACACATCAAAAGTACTCCGGTGTATAGAGCCTTGCCTCTAAGGTAGGCTCCACATGGTTTGCCTCTTTTTTTAACATAACACGTCAAGTCGCAATTTGTTTGTTCACCCATGGTAGACGATCCTCCCTCCACCAAGTGGACAACCAGTACACGTGCCAAATTACCACATGGGCTGCCTTTTTCGTACAGAAATGAGCTCCACCATGTACCCGCGCGGGTGTGGTTGGGAAAGAGATGGGAGTACGTGCTCCGTGCATGCACCTCTTCTCTTCGTGCACGTCCCCCACCTACGTGAGTGCGTGTGAGAGATACAAACCGCGTTCGTGAGTGTTTTTTGTTTTGGGGTGGGTGGTGGGGGTGGGGTGGGGGTTGATTTCGTGAAGTATTTGTGGGAATATGTGTCGATGACATCTCAAAAAAAATTGCATGCAATGTGTGTGAAATGGAGGCCTATCCATATCATACATAGAGGGTCGGGCAATCCACGAGAAGAGAGGGAGGGGTCATAGCTATCGATAGAGTCGAAGAGAGGATCAAGTGGGTGGGTGCGAGATCGATGAAGAGAGCCATCAAAATTGTTTGTGTGTGCAAGTCAAAGATATAGGGCGACTGGCCTACACGAACGTTAGAGGGCACATATCCAGTTTGTGTGTGGCAGGGAGACATGACTAGAGCGCTCGATGTATCGGTGTGTGTGGGGGGGGAGGGGTTGGGGGGAGGGGTAGGCAGACGCCTAACTATAGAGGTAGAACGACTCGTATATGTGTTGAGAAGGAGAGACCCAGCTATGTCTTGAGGGAGATTGGTCGACATCCATACATAACTGAAGGACGGGAAATATGATGGGACAGAGAAAGAGAGAGAGAGGAGAGAGGGAGGGAAAGGGAGGGAGAGGGGTAGAGTGCTGGATGGGTGATGGATTTGCTTCTCGGAGATGGTGGGAGAGGCCTACTAGACAAACTGAGGGTGGAACTGCAATGTTATCAATAAGAGTGGGGATGTGTTTCTGTGTGTGCCTATGCGTGATAGATCTGTCAGGACGCATCCATGGATGATGAAGGGGAACCATGTGTTTGGTAAGAAAACCTAACTAGATCGATAGATCAATTGTTGTTTGTCGGAGGAAGTGAGACACAACTAATGAGGTAGATCGATCGACGTGTGGGTAAAAACGAGTTATAAGGACCTAGCTAGCTATATGTATAGCAAGAGATCGGTCGGTGTACGTCCATTTGTTAGAGGCAAATAAGGCCTAGCGAGACGGATAGACAGAGAGAATGGAGCTAGGAGGTGGTGCGAGAGGCCCAACTACTATCTAGATAGGGGGAGGAGTGTGCGGTTGTGAGATCGATGAAAAGAGGGGCGAGGGTTTACATGTATGTGTGACCGTATGAGAGACACGAGGCAAGGACACATAAAGGAGGGGATTGAAGGTGTGTTTGTATGTTGTAGGTAGGCATCGCTGGAGAGGTTTATCGATCGGTGTGTGTCGGAAAGGAGTTGTGGAGACTCTGGGAAAACGACCTAAATAAAAAAATGAATGTGCCCAATGGATAGAATGCCGAGGGAGGGGGAGGGCGAGGAGGGCGTGTGCATGCACGAGAGAAAGTTAGTGGTAGCTACAAAGGTTAGAGGGCTGTGTGGGTGTAAGAGACTAACAAAGATCATAATTTGATATGAAAGCGGATTCATATATTTGAATAGGAGATCATAATGTTTTAAACATTGCATGCATGAATATAGCGGTGATACACGTGATGTGCACATGTTATACCATAATGTGATAATGCATGGCGTTTGCAACTCACAGCTAAATGTCGAACAATCTAAGCCATACTATACATCAAACAATCTCACATTTTATTTGAATTTGTGATAATGTGTGGCGTTTGCAGCTTACAACTAAATATCGAACAATCTAAACAATACTATATATCGAACATTCTCACATTTTATTTGAATTTGTGGTAATGTGTGGTGTTTGCAACTCACATCTAAATACTTGTAGGCGTAGGGGGCGGGCACCATACATAATGTGATAAACACATTATACATATGAGACATGGTTTAGATTAGCAAGATCTAGCTAGATCTAGAAATGTAATGTGATTTGAAACCAAAATAAAGTGGATTCAAAAAATCTAGTTCGAGTTCATATAGTACACATAGTTCATATGTAACTCGAGACTAATCATGTGGTGTGCTGTGAAGATAATACACAAACGATGGTTTAACTTGACAATAATGATAATACACAAACGAATTCAAATGCTTTGACTTCACAACAATCATTACTGTAGGTCTTATTCAAATAGAGAAACAAATTCAAATTTAGTTCATATTGAAGCGGTAGTATATACGTTTGGAATGCACTAAAACGTTCATTTGAGTAGTAGGTTGCATGCATTATAAACGTAGCGAAATATTTTAATTGAACATAACATGAATTCAAAGTTTTGAATGACATTTGTAGTGCGCATTGATTTGGTACAGTACACGTTAGGCTTCCCCGGAAATTTCAACCCGCGCATTGTTAGTCCGAAATATTTAAGATATATCTTTGTCTCGTTGTGCTCCGACAACTCCCTCCATCTCAACCCGCGCCTTGCTATTCCGAAATTACAACTGTCGGATTTCAGGTTTCGGCAGACCCTTGAGGTTCGAACTCTGGGGTGCGCACGAAGATCTTTCCCCTACCAGCTTGCGTCTCGAGGCCTCACAAGGAATCTAAGCTAGAAGGAAGAACACACAAGGGACATGAGGTTTATATGGTTCAGACCACCATTGTGGTGCAATACCCTACTCTAGTGTGTGGTGTGGTGGATTGCCTGAGGGGCTGATGATGAACAATACAAAGGGAGAACAGCCTCGCGAGGGGCTATTCTTGAGCTGGTGCAATGAACTGCTTGGGTGAGTTCAATCGCCTCTCTCTAGTCTATGTGCAATCTGGATCCGATCCCTTTCTACTGTGGTGGCTAGTCCTATTTATAGAGGGAGGCCCTGGGCCTCTTCCCAAATAATGAGCGGGAAGGGCGCCAACAATTGGCCATTTTGAAGGGCAACATCTAGTACACTTATCCTGACTAAAGTTGGTCTACGGCTACCAAAGGCTCTGACGATGATGCCGTCCTGGGCTCCACGATGACCTCCATCCTGTCGTTCTGCTGGTCTTGGTCTTGTTGCACCGAAACGGTAACCTTTGCCTGATGCCTTGGCATGTGCTTGCTCCCTTTGCACCGAAGGGGGAACCAGGACACTGCGCAGGCCAGGCAACTTGTGGGCGGTGAAGCTTACCGGGGCTACACTCCCGAGGGAGTTCCTGGAGCACCGGGTGGCTCCACTCCAGGAGCACTCGCTCCCACTGTGGAGGCTTGGGGAAGCAGATGCCGCCCTTCGCCTGAGCTCTGAGGCCCTGGTCGACAAAGATCTGGACGCGGCTCTCCACTCCTTGGTTGGGGGAGACGTGGCAAGCCCAGAGGGCGCTCCTGTCCCCTTGTTCCTTCGCGACGACTGGGAGCAGGTGGTGAGCGCCATGGCCACCTTCAATGGTGAGGGGCTGGTGCCTGCGGAAGCTCATGTGGATCTGGCGGCGTTGGCGATGGTGAACATGTCCTCCGATGACTCCAGCGAGAGTGAGGAGGAAGAAGAGGAGGAGCAAGAAGAGCCTAACTCTGAGGCGACCGGCGAGGAGTCGAGGGAGTCTTTTCCTCGGCGCAGGTCCCGCACCCTCCGCTCCATGCCGGACGACGATGAGGCCGGTGCCAGGCGAAGCAGGGAGGACTCTCCCTTGATCCCGAGGAAGGGCAGGTCGGGGCTGGTTCCCCCAGGGTCTGCTCTGGTCCCCGGGCGGTCTGAGGCCAGCTCCGGCCCTCCTGACGTGCCTTCTGCTTCCGGGCCTCCCAAGGCTGACCCCAGCTGTAGGCTCTCGGGCTTCAAGTTTGGCCGGAGGCTGCTTGAGTCCTCGAACGATGACCAGTAAGTGCTCGATTCGTGCTTTGCTCTGTTTCTGTCGCCAAGGCTTGACGTCTGCATCCTTTTGGCCAGGCCGGCGCCTGCAGCAAAAAGGTTGAAAGGGTCCTCGGCGACCCTGCTTGGGGCGAGTTCATCTGCCGGGTAGCGCCTTCATCTGCGGGGAAAGGAGGCGGCGAGGCTCGCGCCTCACCTGCCCGATCGTCTTCCCGAGGCCAGCAGGGACGCCCCAGCGAGGAGCCAGCCCCCGTGGCCCCGCTGAACCTGGAGGTGCCTGCGCTTGATGTTGTTGCCGGGGTGGCCAAGGCCCAGGGGGTTCCTTCCTCCCAAGCCGTGATCACGCTGCCGTCATCTCCGCCTATTCCACCGGCTCCCGTCTCTTCCGACTCCTCCGCCGTCCTGGACCGGGCTGCCAACGAACTGAGCCGGTTGCGGGAGGATCTTCGGAGCGCGGACCCCCGCCTGATTGCCGGGCGCTTGGAGCTAGCCTCTGGCTGGGCCTGCTCCGCCGCCTCCGTCCGAGCGGCGCTGAGCCAGGCCGTGTTTGCCTCACATGAGGAGAAGCAGGCCACCTCCCAGGCCAAGGCCGCTCGTGATGCTGCCTTGGGTGATGTTGTGGATGCCCTGGGCCGCTGCATGGTGCTGGAGGACGAGCTTCAAGGCCTTTGTGACGAGCTCGTGAAGGAGGTCCGCAACCGCCAGGAGAAGGAGGAGGAAATGAAGGCTCGGGAAGCTGATGTCAGGGACCGGGACACCGAGCTTGATGACCGTCGCGGCTGGTTGGAGACGCTGGAGCAGGCGCTGAAGGTGGAGAGGGCCGAGCTAGATGGCAAGGCAAAGGTCCTGGTCGAGGATCGAGTGTCCTTCGCCAAGCTGGAGGAGAAAGCCCGCACCACGCTGAAGACGCTCTATGAGGTCGGCTTAGAGAAGCCGTTGGCTGGCGCAGAAGATGTCGCGGACAGCCTTGGTCCTGTCTTCTGCAGCGCTGACGCGTGTCCTCAGCCACGTCAACCTTCGCGACCCCAACGTCGACCTCGACAGCCTGGTGGAACCTATGAGCGGCGACCTTGCTGCTGCTGCTGCTGAGGCCATGAAAGGCCAAGCTGAGGCTTTGCTGGGGAGGTTTCGCGCCTTCAGCACCTTGCCCGGGCGCGATGCCGCCAGCTCCGCGGCCTCAGGAGGTGGAGCCGCCCAGCGTGACTCCACCACAGGCGGCGGCGCCACTGGAAAGTGATCCCTTCGCGGCTTTTGTCCTGTTTTAATTCCTGCAACATGCACCATGCCTCGTGGAGGCGTTTAAACTGATGATTGGCATTGTGAAACAATCTATGGCATGTAATATTTGCTTTTGAATTCCCTAGAATTTGCATTTTTCCCTCCTATTTGCCTGTGTTCTACGTTGGCAGGGCCCAACCCCGCGCATACCCTAGCCGCCGTTAGCCCCGACCGGAAACCAGGACGGGACTAAGGAGTGAGGGGCTACGTGACCAGTTAGGCTCCTGAGTCGTGATGCTCAGGAGTCCCCCTTGACGCGCAAACAGCAAGTAGGGAAGGGAGGCATAGGAGTGGATTTGTCGTTCTACGTCGGCAGGGCCCGGCCCCGTGCATACCTCAGCCGCCGTTAGCCCCGACCGGAAACCAGGACGGGACTAAGGAGTGAGGGGCTACGTGAACAGTTAGGCTCCTGAGTCGCGATGCTCAGGAGTCCCCCTTAACGCGCAAACGAGCTTTCGTACCTTGGCTCCGCTTGGGGAGGGACGCGCGACGACTAGGTCTGAGGGACCTGGCTGGGTGGCGTGCGCTCGGGCGTGGCCTGGGCGCAGCCCCCATGTCCAGCCTCGTCGCGTGGCACTCCCGATGGGAGGCATTGCGATGGTGCCGAACACTGAGCTCCGGGCTCCCTGAGGTTGATACGGCCGTGGGCCGTCCTCAGTTCTTTATCACCAGCGCGGAGCATGGCGCTTCCGTATGTGTACAGGCATAGCCGCTCCTCGGCAGTGTCGTCAGCCAGCACGGAGCATGGTTCTTCCACTGGTGTGGGGGAGGGGGCTCCCCTCCGGGAGGAGCCCCCGGGGCGTGTACAGCCCCGCCCTGACACGTGGTCGGCACGGTAGGGCTAGGAGAGGTGTATCTGGGCACCCGTTAGCCAGCGCGGGACTCACGAGGCCCTACCTCAAGGCGGGTTGCGCCTGGCTCTGGGCCTTTATCAATGGTATGTTCCTGCAAGGTGGTTAGGATGCAAATGCTCTATGTCCTCAGGTCCCGGCCCTCAAGCGAGCTCAGCCGCCGCTGGTATGACAGGTCACGATGCCGTGAGTCAAGGCCAGGGGGTGAGGGCTGGAGAGCCAGTAAGAGCCCATGAATCGCGATGCTCAGGCACCCCCCTTTTAACGTGCAAGTGCTTTGCATGAGAGTGGAGAGGTCCGCGATAAGCAGCAGATGATAACCATGGGAATCAGGCTAAGCGCGGAGGAGCAAATCCATTTAGATAGATACGGAAAAAGAAAACGCCGCTGGGTCAGGCCCGAGCAGCTTGGGGATAATGCAGCCCGAGGGGCGCCCCCAACAAGGTAGGTAAAGAGCATAAGCAAAACGGATACATGCCGCAGGGACGGGCCCACGCGACCTGGGAATGATGCAGCCCTGTGGGCACTCCCAGCTGAAAATGGAACTTTGAAAGATGTCACCTGATACCGTTGGAGATGAAAGGATGCTGAAGTAGCGAACGACGTGTGGTGAGGAGGTCGACCCTCACGAGCTCCCGGGACCCGGAGCCTCGGGAGGCTCCGGGGGCACGGGTGGATCTTCGAGGACCATCTCCATCTCCGCCAGGATCGTGCAACGCCTGACCTCCTGAGCCTCCAGGATGCTCCTCAGCAGGCGCTAATGAGTTGCGGACGCGTTCGGCAGGCTGAGAGGCATGCGGACGTAGCTATGAGGTGGACCTTCGCAACGCCCCATGCGCGAAGGCCAGAGGCGCTCCTGAGACACAGCTCGGTTGAGCCCTGGCATGTCGATGCAGACGTGTGGCCCGCCATCCTCGCCTAGATGGGGGGCTGCGGCGGGTAGGCGGCGGCTGCCGCGTATGACTCTTGACTCCTGTAGCTCCTGAGTGTTTCTCGCGATGAACTCCTGAGGGTTTGGCCCTCCTTGCCTCATGCCTTCCTGAGGCAAATGCGCCTTGAAGCATGCCTCCAAGTGGTGCCCGAGCGCCTCCCTCATGACCTTCGCAAGGCCGGTGGCCCTCCAGGAGAGAGCCCCCGAGCCCTGCCCGAGGAGGGCGCCGGGCGCGCCTTCCTATGCGACAGATGGTGGCGCCCCCTGAACGGGCGCGAGTCCTGACGCAACGCCTCCGGTGGTACCCGCCTCATGATGGCTAGGGCCAGGCAAAAGCCTTCTTCTTCTTAGGGACCGCCTCGGGAAGTCTCCCGATCCTGTGATCTGGGTCTTCGATTGCCGCGGCTTTGAAGGCACGCTCAAGAGAACACAGTGCATCCCTTTCCTCACAAGGTACTGTGATGACTCCACTGCTTCCTGGCATCTTGAGGACATTGTAGACATGGTGAGTCACTGCCATGAACTTGGCCAGGGCTGGGTACCTGAGGATGGCATTGTATGGCAGGCGAATGTGGGCGACATCAAAGTCAATGAGCTCGGTGCGGTAGTTGTTGCGCTGAATGTACTTCTGCAGGGTCTCTCCTGGATGTTGCTTGATGCGGCGCGGGTCACTCATGGCCGAGGGCCGGTCACGAGTGCCTTGGAAGTTGGCGATGAAGCGAGTGCGCATCTCGTCCCAGGAGGAGATCGTGCCAGGAGCCAGGTACAGGAGCCAGGTGCAGGCACCGTCCTTGAGCGCCATGGGAAACCAATTCGCCATGACCTTTTTGTCCCTGTTGGCGGCTTCGATGCCCAGCTCGTAGAGCTGTAGGAACTCCGCGGGGTCTGCAGTGTCGTTGTAGTGAGGGGGCAGGTCAGGCTTGAACTTGCCTGGCCATGCGACACTGCATAGCTCGGGGGTGAAGGCGCGGCAGCCTGCTGTGGCTACCAGAGCCCTTTGCTGGTGCTGGACTTGCTCCTGGAAATTCCCACGCGTCGCCGCTTGGAGCAGCACGGGGTCTTGACGTGGTGGCGCAGGGATGCGGTCATGGCGCACCGGTGTTGGGAGCACGCGGGTACCTTCTTGGGGGCGATGGATTTCTTGGCAACTCCTTTCTTGTTGTGCAGGCGCCGGACGTGGTGGGTCTCGCCCTGGGGCCGCGCGCCTTGGAGCCAAGGCGCCTTCTTGGGGAGGAGGTGGCGGAGGAACCTCTTGATCCACGCCTCCTGCACAGGATGGAGGGCGAGGCAGCGAGAGAGATGGCATAGGAGAGCCCCCTGCGGCGCTGACGAGCTCGGTGATGCGGGCGAGCCAGTCCTCGCAGAGATCGTCGACGGGACGGTAGTGCAGGAGCTCACGCGCCAGGAGCAGCATAGCACGCGCGTCCCTGGGGGCGCGACGGAGGTGGGACGACGAACCGGCTGGAGTCAGCGACGGGGTGGCGGTGCGGCCTTCCCACCGCACTGAAGGATGCAGGGACGAGGCCTGCTGCTCGTTCCCCACCGGGCCGGTGGCAGCGTTGGCGACAGGCGACGGGGAACGACGGGGGCGTCCGCCGACGGGCGCCGTCTGGGCGACGCGGGTGGCGAGAGCAGCTCGGCGCGAGCCCGACGAGCGTCAGCCATGGATACGACGGAAGATTACACGCGACCAGCGGAAGAAAGATTCTGGCGCACCCCTACCTAGCGCGCCAAATGTCGGATTTCGGGTTCCGGCAGACCCTGGAGGTTCGAACTCTGCGGTGCGCACGAAGATCTTTCCCCTACCAGCTCGCGTCTCGAGGCCTCGCAAGGAATCTAAGCTAGAAGTAAGAACACACAAAGGACACGAGGTTTATACTGGTTCAGGCCACCATTGTGGTGTAATACCCTACTCCAGTGTGTGGTGTGGTGGATTGCCTCAGGGGATCATGATGAACACTACAAACGGAGAATAGCCTCGCGAGGGGCTGTTCTTGAGCTGGTGCGATGAACTGCTTGGGTGAGTTCAATCGCCTCTCTCTAGTCTATGCGCAATCTGGATCCGATCCCTTTCTACTAAGGTGGCTAGTCCTATTTATGGAGGGAGGCCCTGCGCCTCTTCCCAAATAATGAGCGGGAAGGGCGCCAACAATTGGCCATTTTGAAGGGGAACATCTAGTACACTTATCCTGACTAAAGTTGGTCTACGACTGCCAAAGGCTCTGACGGTGACGCCATCCTGGGCTCCACGATGACCTCCATCCTGCCATTTTGCTGGTCTTGGTCTTGTTGCACCAAAACAGTAACCTTTGCCTGATGCCTTGGCCTGTGCTTGCCCCCTTTGCACCAAAGGGGAAACCAGGACACTGCGCAGGCCGGCGCCCGCCTGGCCTTGATCGTCATGGCTTGCGTCACGGGCTCCTCGCGAGGTGCCCTACCTTGATCTCTCTGCCTCCTCGCGAGCCTGCCTGATGAGGCTGCTCCTGAGGAACCTTCCTGTCGTCCACCCCACGAGGCTTGGCCCCTCACGAGGGTCTTGAGCTTGAGGTGATGAGGCTGGGCTGCACTGGACCCCCGCTTGAGCCACGCCGTAGGCCGTAGGCAGGCGAGTCTGGGGACCCCCATTCCCAGAACACCAACAACAACGCGCACGAAAACTCCCACCTCCTGTGAAATCTCGACATGCAAAATGCCCGTGGTACCCCTGAACTAAAAGAACCGCCTTAAATCGGAGGGGGTACTTTCGTAACTTACCCCAAATTTTGGACAAGCGCGTCTCTAAGCCATGGTTCCCACTGCCATCCCATCCGCCCACCCATTCGTACACCGAGGCCGCAAAAACCCGCGATGAAACCCCACATCCTGCTCCGTCCGCCACCCAGCCGGAGCCTCTTCCCCGATGATGTCGTCCACAGCAACACCTCGACGTCCCTCATCCACCGTACCGGATGAGGATCCTCGTTGATCTCATCGTCCTGCCGGTTTAGCCACCCCGTCCTCCACCTCCAAGGAGCTGCCCCGACGTTCCCCTCGTCTTTCGCGCCACCTCCATTCCCACACCATCGTTTTCACCTGCACCACCGGAAGAGCATCATCATCACCGTTTCCTCGGATGAAGCTGTGGCCTAATCGGTGCCACCAAAGAGGTTGTACACTAATTACCGCATTTTCTTCTTGGTTCGATCTCACGGTGCTGCCGGCGCTCGGTCCCGAGCCGACACGGCGCGGCTCCATCCACGGCGGCATCGCCGGCCACTTCCTCCACGACGTCGCTCCCTCGGCGGCGACGTCCACATCAGTAGGAGCTGCTGCTGCTTTAGCTCTCGCTCGTGTTGCTGCTCTGCTCTTACTCTCGGTCCCCTGCCTGGTCTGCTTTTGCTATTACTCTTGCTCGCGCTGCTGCTCTCGCTCTTGCTCTTGCTTGCGATGCTGCTCCGATTTAGCTACACTTCAGTCGAGTGAATCGACTTTTGGGTCAGTCAATTTTCAGGGGATGGGGGGCTCACCGGGGTGAAGGAAGAACCAGCCGCAGCAGGGAGGGGGGCTCGCCGGAGAGGTACCCCACTATCTATCTTAGGGTTCACGGTGGGGGCGGTGGTCGCCGGCGGTGGCGGGGCATTGGCGGGGCGGTGGCTTGGGGATCGCCGGAGAAAAAGCTCGGCACAGGAGGCCTAGAGGGATGGTCGGGGTGGCGGCAGACCGGTGGTGGCGAGTGTTTTCGGGGTGGGCGGTCGGCGCACTGCCGGCCGCGGGCAGCGGGGTGCTACTGTTTGGCAGGTGGTGGCTGGCGGCTCAGGGCTGGAGGTTGAGGATGAACCGCATGCCCTTGATTTCGTATCCAACGGCTGCAAAATTGACTGACCAGAGATGAAAAAGTCAGTCGGCCGACGTGTAGCCTCACCTTGCTAGTGCATTCAGTTTTGACAGCACAATTCAGTTTCGACAGTTAAGTTCAGTTTCGACAGTTAAGTTCAGTTTCGATAGTTAAATTCAGTTTTGACAGTGAAGTTCAGAGATGAGCGGCTGATGTGTTTTAGATCTAGCACTTTGTGGTTATGTATTTTATGTCATGTATTGGATATGCTATTAGAATTCCACTCAGTTTAACATTGTTCGTTGTCTCTCTTGTCCTACTTCAGCCTCGGCGTCGTACAACTCACCGGAGCTACTCCAGCGACGAAACCCTCCATCACGGCGGAGCAGTACCTCGGGCTCCATCTCTAGACGCCTAAGATCTTCTTCCCCTCCTCCGATAGTAAAGTCAGCTGGAGCATCCTCACCGGCCAACCCAATCACGCTGAGATCAACATGGCTTCGCCAAAGAGGTTGTACACTTGTTGCATCTCTTTTTTACTCTACATGTTATATATATTGTCCACTGAGCACACGGATTTGTTCCTTTAGTGTCTCCTTGAAAGAAAAAACGTAGGAATTTTAATTTTCACTTGTCCTCCTTTTCAAATTCCTATTCATGAAGCACAAGACTAAGAGATAGTAGCATAATAGCATTATAACCGTACATTTTCTTGTGGTTTGACTTAATCTCACCATGCTTCTTTGCATCCTGTGATCTTCCAATTGTTGTCAATCAAACACCTAGATTGGCAGAAATCCTGTGTTTTTAAATTCTCTATTTTGCACGTGCATTCCTATCCTATTCCTATCTATTTCCTATCCCTGCATTGTTGGAATCCTCCAATTCAAACGAGCCCTTACAGAATTACTTCTCTTACAGATAGTTGTCAAAGAAAACCTTGCGTGGTTTGTCCCGCTCCTGCTGCGTCGTCGTCCACCCCAGCTCAGCTGCTCCAATGACAGACGGGTCCAGCACAGCAGGGATCCAGCCTCCAGACTGTCTTTCACCGCCTCAGATCTTCTTCCCCGCTGCTGGCAGCCATGAAAACTGCATTACCATCATCAACCGAGCAGATGACCTCGAGGACTACACGGGTCCGCAAGAGAGGTCGCACTCTTTCGTGTCTGCTTACATTATGCATCGCTTAATATTACATGCTACTTTATTGTCCTGTTCACCGATTAGACTCTGAGTCAGCTCCAAACTAATGGTCAAACTTGAGTTTTTAAATGGTTGTGGGGTACATATCATGGCCACTATCAATAGTATCTATCTACTATTTGGTTAATCTCCGGTGTCTACTATGAGTTTCATGTTGGGTGGGAAACAAATAGTAAAGAAGCCATTATCTGTATTTTTTAACTCAAGCCATTATCTGCCTGCTATTATTGGTTTTGGGTCTATCCACAGGTTGCTACCATCACTCTGGATTTCTGCATGCACTCCTTACATAATCTCACTATGTTTTATTCCTATGCATGACAGTTATTGTAAACAATGGAACTGAACATGTAGAGCAAAAGAGACGAGCCTTGTGTGGCAATAAAATTTCATGCAGACGTCGCTCCATGGTAGGCGCAAAGGCAGCCCCCCCTCCACGCATTTCGGATTGTAATCGAGAGGAAGATATCTGTTCTGAGGGGGATTCAGAAGGAGAAGACAACTCCTATTTACCCCCTAAGGTCTTCGCTCTAACTTGGCATGCTGATGTTGGTTATATCATGCATATGGTGTCTTGCATTGCTTACTTTATACATCAAATATGTCATCTGCTTAGTTTAGACATCCTTTGTATGAATGCCATCTTTTTAGTTTATTCATCGTTTATGTCAATTATGCAACGCCATCTTGTTTAGCCAGGCATCATATATGTGAATTTTGCAATGCCATCCTGCTTAGCCAGTCATCTTATATGTAAATTATATCAGGCCATCCTTTTTTGTTACATATTACATTTGTTAACAATGTTAGTACATTGAACTGCTCTTTGTGTGCATCAGCCATTTGACACGGTGATGGCAAATTCTGGAGTGAAAACAAGGTCTTCAGAGCAGACTATGCTATGTGACGAAGCGCATATCTCGCTGGTTACGGATAGCTCCTCAGAGGAGGATTCAGAGACAGATGACCAGTCCTATTCCCCCCCCCCGAGGTGTATGCTCTAACTTGGCAGGGTTATGTTGCTCATATCGTGCGTATGGTGTCTCGCATTGCTATGTCATTTGATTAGTTTAGACATGTTTTGTGTGAATGCCACATGTTCAGTGT
Organism: Triticum dicoccoides; assembly: GCF_002162155.2. Lineage (NCBI taxonomy): Eukaryota > Viridiplantae > Streptophyta > Magnoliopsida > Poales > Poaceae > Triticum > Triticum dicoccoides. The sequence continues at coordinate 600,520,092 of NC_041391.1, forward strand.
CTAATTACCATATATGTGAATTATGCATTGCCATCTTGTTGCAAGACATTATATATGTGAATTATACAATGCTATCTTGTTGCAAAGGCATTATATATGTGAATTATGCAATGCCATGCTGTTTAGCCAATCATCATGTATGTGAATTATATCATGCTATCATTTTTTTGTATTACATGTTCCATTTGTCGACAATGTTTGTATATTCAACTACTCTTCCTGTGCATCAGCCATTTGAAGCGGTGATGGAAGTATCTCGAGTGAAAACAAGGTATTCAAAGCAGACAATGCTACCTGCTGAAGCAGCCATCTTGCTGGTTATAGAGAGCTCCTCAAAGGAGGATTCAGAGACTGATGACCAGTCCTATTTCCCCCCTGAGGTCTATGCTCAAACTTGGCAGGGTTATATTATCCATGTCATGCATGTTGTCTTGCATTGCTTAGTTTTTACATCATATATGGATTGCCATATGCTTACTTGCTTACTATATAAATCATATATTTGAATTATATCATGCCATCATGTTTACATAGTACATACACATCATCTATCTGAATTATGGCATGGCAACCCATTTAATAAAGACATCATATAGTTATATCATCTCATCCTGTTTAGTGTTTACAGTCATCATATTTTGAATTATGGCATTCTATCCGTGAATGTATGTGAATTATGGCATGCCAACCTATTTAATAAACACATTATATAGTTATGTCATGTCATCCTGTTTACATAGTCTCATATTTTGAACTATGTCTTTCCATCTTTTTTAGATAGCCATCATAATGTGAAATTGTGTCATGCTATCCTGTTTAGTTAGCCATCATATATGTGAAATTGTGTCATGCTATCCTGTTTGGTTAGACAACATAAATATGAATTATTTCATGCCATCTTTTATTCCCCACTATCCATTGCACCTGTCTATCGTACAATATCTATACTTTCAATTACTTCTCTTGTTTATCAGCCATTTGAATTGGAGAGCGTGCTGGCAGTATCCAAGGGAGTAACAACACTGTCTTCAGAAAAGATAGTGCTACCAGCTGATGCAGATAGAACCACGGTTATACTTGCCCAAGGACCAGATCCACCACACATAACCCAGACTCTCGCAGATTGTACCCCTACCTAGTTGGACAGAGCCCCAGCTACACCCCTTCCAACCCCAACCCCGACAGATAGTAACCCAGTTCCAGTTGACACAGCACCGTCTCCACCACAGAGCACCCAAACACGAGCAGTTAGTAAGGGAACTGCAGTGCCCAAAGCACGAGGACTACCACTCTGAATCCCAACTCAACGCTTAAAGGAGAAGAAGATTTGTTCTCAGGTCAGGTTCTGTAGCTATGGTTCATACTCCTTTGCTTTTGCATTAATGTATTTACTCATACCAACTATTTTCAAATTTTAAGGATGGAATTGAAACTCCAATGGCGCAACAGGTATGTTTTAAACCTATTTCTTTAACTGGTTTGCTGTTGTAACCTCCTCTATGTTGATTTCAGTTTCAATTGAATAAACAATTATGTTCTCATGTCATGCACATTACAAGTGTTGTTATTGCTCTATAGTTACCCACACTTATATTCTGTCTATTCTGCTTTGTCTTGAACAAATATTATTTGAACTGTGTCTCTATCTTGATTTGGCAACAAAAACTAGAATGATATAGACCATAAAGTGACCATGGTACATAGATATATGTTTGTTTCATGTTGTTATCCTGTCCACTTTACTACTGAACTCATTTACCAAAATGAGTTTCATATACAACATGGTAAACATGTGATGTGTCTGCTTGTTTCTCTTTTAGAATGCGGACGAAATATTGGAGAACAGTACCGCGTTATCCAATGGTAAAGGAAGTAATGCAGATAAGGTTCAAGATAGTGAGACATCCCTGTTGGTCTCCAAGAAAGCTGATAAAAACTATCTTGACAACGGTGAGGGAACCCAAAAGACCTATCTTGATGTAGTGTTCGAGTTACTGGCCACTACCATTGGCCCAAGCTCTTCGAACTCGCTGCCTGAATCAGTTCATCTTCTTGAGTCTCAACTTCAAGTTGAAAGACATCGATCAGATGTGCTGCGACAGGAAGCTGGAGGACTAAGGAAGTCTCTGTAGAATTCAGATGCATATTTTCTGGTGCAACAGCAAGCGCTAGAGGATTTAAGCGCCAAACAAGAGAAAGTTAATAAGCTTGCTAAGCATCTTGCCAGCATTATGGGTACCCAGGATATTGTTTCTTGAGATCTTCTGAAGTGGTTTCAGTTCTGAATTTGTTTTGCTGCGGCGTTTATTTGCGTTGGTCGCCAACTTTGACAACCAGTGTACATGATATGCTGCTCTGTTCCCTATATTTGCACTGGTGGCGAACTTTGATGCCTAGTGGATGTAATATGTCTAATAGGCATGATAGCCTAGAGTTAGTTGCTTGCTTATTTATTTCCTTGTTGTCTTATTTATTTGTTTGCTTGTAGTCATTGCAGTTCTTTTTCCGTGGTTTGCTAGTGGCTATAATAACCTATTTTTTAAAACTAGGCCACAAGAACCATGGGCTAATATTTACTATAGTGACACTGGGCCTCCTACTGGTCGTAGAAACAGTGGGCCTTCTATGGGCCATGGAAACAATGGGCCTCCTACGGGCCGTAGAAACAGTGGGCCTTCTGCTGGCTGTATCATCAATGGGCCTTATACGGGCCGTATGATCGATTGGCCAAACATGGGCCAAACAGACCGCATTATGGCGTAAACGGGCTAGAGTTGGAATCGTCCGTTCATGGGCCGACCATAATGGGCCATCGTTAATAGGCCATATTTGATGACGCTATGAAAACGGCCCAATGTATTAACGGACCACAAATGGGCCGACTGTAACCACGGGCTGAATTTGGCCCACAAGCAGAAAATGACAGTAACAGGCCGTAAGTAAACGAATCCTGGAAATTAGCCCAAGAATAAATGGGCTCTGAGAAGGCCGAAAGATAACATGGGATGGAAACGGCCCAACGGAATAACGGGCTGTTAATGGGTATAAAGTGATACACTGTTGATTACGGGCCAAATTCACCACGGGCCATTAATGGGTGTAAAGTGATACACTGTTCATTACGGGCCAGTTTCACCACGGGCCGTTAATAGGCCAAGAGTTACATAGGGCCTCATATGGGCCGAAAGACGTCATGGGCCATACATGCGCCAGAAGTGAAAACGGGCTGGAATCATATTGGATGGCCCAGATGACGCTACTGGGCCTAATTCGGATAGGGCGTGACGGGCCTTGGGTTAGCAGGCTGTAAATGGGCTATATGCGAACAGGCCGTTAGCAGGCTTTCCATGGGCCGGCCCGCCACCTTTTGACCAAGTCAAATGGGCCGGCCTTTTCACAGGAATGGGCCTCTGTTGGGCCATGCCACGTGTCGACATATCATAGGCGCCTTCCGTCCAATGAGTGGATGACATCTGTCCCAACGATGAGCCGACACGTGTTTCCTCCAGTGAATGATGATTTTACACGTGGAAAATCCCCATTGGTCGGGGCTATTAACGGGTTATCGGATCCAAAACCCGACCCGATAGCTTAACGACGTTCCGTTACGGTGGATGCCACGTGTCGGTCACCCTTGACGAAAGCACTTCTGTGACGCGCGATTTATCATCATGGAAGTGGACACTTCCGTGATCATAATTTTGGTAATGTCATGGAACACGTCTACGACAGCACGGGTATGACTATCTTGATTCTGTCATAAAATCGTCATGGATGTACATGCATGACAAAAAACGCGACCTACTGTGACAAACACGTATCATCATGGAAGTGTATTTTTTTGTAGTGTGAGTGCATCGTCATCCGGACTATTCTCCTCTCCGGAGACAGGTTGATGATTTTTACCCTTGGGATTGCCGTCATCGGACATCGGCTCCGAACTATGTTCAGCGTCCCCTGGCTCATCCTGCTCCATCGCTGGGTCCATGGGGTCATCGTTTCCTTTGGAGTCGATCAGGGTGTTATTCTTTCTTGCGCTGTTATCGCTATTTTTATTGTGGTGGGATTTAGAGTGGTGCCTACGTCGTCGCTTTGGTTGCTGCACGAGGGGATTATCCTCCGTTGCATCCTTCCCTTCCTCCCCGTTGTTTTCTTTGGGTGTATCCACCATGTATATGTCATATAATGAGGTGGTTGTCCAGCACCCCGTGGGCGGTGGTTCCTGTTCATCTCCAGCATCGTCGTCCATACAGTCGATGTCTTCAGAGTCGAAGTCAAGCATGTCAGCTAAGTCGTTGACAGTGGCTATTAAGTGGGTGGTGGGTGGGGAACGAATTTCTTCGTCGTCCGCTTCCCACTCCCGTAGGACATAGTCCGGCCAAGTGTCTCCTTGTCACATCCCTAGTTCTGGCCTGGCCTATGCTTGCTTCCATGTGTGCATCATGTTTAAATTTTTGAAACTTGAACTGAGGAAATTTGGAAGCCTCAAAACCCTAAATAAAAGAAGGGCAAAAATCCTAAAATCTCATTCATTGTTCCAAAATGCTCCTCTTAAATGTTTGATAATTTTTGGCAAGGGTTCTGGTCCCAACCAAAATATTGAACATTTTTAAGGATTTATTTTTGGGACTTTGAATTTAAATCATTAGCTATTTGAATTTGAATTATATTCATATAATTAGAATATAATTTCAAATACCCCTGAAATATTTTATGAGCTTTTGGAAAAGTCCATCTAGCAAAATAAAAATATTCAGAGGAGTTTTTCGCATTGTTTGAATTTGTTTAAATTCAAAACAATGGCAAAAGATATTAATAAAAGAAAACAGAACAATAAAACAGAGCACAGAGCACATACCTGGCGACTTACCTGTGAAGCCCACCTGGTGGCCCAACAGGACCGGCCCAGCGCGGCCCAGCCCACCCTTTTCCTGTCGTCTTCCTCCCCTCGCACCGAAGCAGCTCGGTGGCGAGCGCTGGCGATGCCCCGGCCACCTCCTGCTTGCCGCCTTCCCCTCGTCGCCCTGGACTCCGTCCGCGACGCCACGCAGCCCCTGGCCCTTCTCACTCCCTCTGTGCTCCTCCCCCTTCTCTGCTCTCTCCCGCAGCACCACCGACACGCCACCATCGCCGCCGACGCTGATTGCCGCAGCCACCAGCCACCCCTCGCCCTCCCGCTGAGCTCAGGAGCTCCGCCACTCCGTCCTCGACCAACCTCACCGAGCCACGCCCCTCCAGAAGCCCACGAACGACCTCACCGGGCTCGTCTTCTACCTCGGACCCGCCGGCCATCACCGTCAAATTCGTCGGCTCCGGACCGTCCCCGACCTCGCCGAGCGTTCCGTCGTCATCGCGGTGAGCCCCGTCGTGTTTCCCCTCTCTCCATTCGCTCGCCCCCATGCTGTACCCGCCGTCTCACCACAACCGGAGCTCGCTGCCGCCGGCCATGTTGCCGTCGCGGCCATGGCTTGTTTCGGTCACGTCCGAGCACGGCTTTGAGCTCGTGGGGCTCACAGGAAGCCCATGCGCAGCTCAGCTTGTCCAAAACCCCACCAGGGCCTCGCGCCGTTACCACCCGAACTCCGGCGCCGCCGCGAGCTCCGTTCCGGCGAGCGCCGGCGTTCCCGTAGCCTCCCACCTACCCCATCAGATGCGGGAGAGCCCGGACTACGCCCTGGTGCCCTCAGCCGCCGCCTCCGTCGCCTTTAGCGCAAGTCCGGCGTGCCCCCGCCGTGCTCTGTGGTCGTCGCCGGCTAATCTCCGGCCAGCTGACGTGGCTGGCTTAATTAGCCACTAACCACCGCATCGTGTCACAGACAGCCGAGCCCCACCGCCTAACTAACCGGCTAACTAAAATAGATTAGGTTTAATCTAATTGCAGTGGCCCCACGCGTCAGCTTTGACAGCGCTGACGTGGCCTTTGACCCGGCCCCACCTGTCATTGACACTAACCAGCCCTGTGTCACTGACGTGTGGCCCCCACATGTCAGGTTTGACTCTGGGCGACCCAGTTGACCTGCTGACCTCAGCCTTACGTCATGCTGACGCAGTAAGTATTTTCTGGAATTAGGATAAATCAGAAAAGGTTTATAAATTCCAGAAAATGCCCTAAAGTTCTAAAAATCATATAAAATCAACCGTAACTCCAAATGAAATAAATTATATATGAAAATGATCAGAAAAATCCAATCTATCCATCTGTACCATTTTCATGCATGTTAGAACAACTTATAGCTGCTGTTTAGCACAAATCAATTAAATGGCATTTAAACTCTCATATATGGAGTTTGAATTTGAACCTAGTGTTCAAACCAGCCCCATTTAACCTGTTGCTAGATGCATTAGCCCAAAACACATTCATATTGCCATGTCATAGCATGCATCATATTGAGCATTGCATTGATCATGTTTCTTCTGTGTTTGCCGGTGTTGTTCCCCCTCGATAGACGTTGTACCGATGATGTGATCGTTGACACTGATGAAGACTCAATGTTATCTTCAGAAGTGCCAGGCAAGCAAACCCCCCTTGTTCATTCCGATAAAATCCCACTCTCCCGCTCCTGCTCTTTTTTACTGCATTAGGACAACAATGACATATTTGCTACTTGCTGCGGTAGCTGAACCCCTTTATCCTTTGCATGACCTGTCATTGCCACAGTAAATAGATGAAACCCACTAGCATGAGTAGGAGTTGTTTGAGCCCTGATGTGCCTACTCATTCATGCTTGTTTGTCATGCCTGCTACTGCTTAGAGTTGAGTCAGGTCTGATTCATCGGGAATGAATCAGAGGTGTGTGAACATGTCCTACAGTGTGTGAGCTAAGTGTGTGAACACGATTTGGTAAAAGGTATCGGTGAGAGGCCATGTAGGAGTACATGGTGGGTTGTCTCATTGAAGCCGTCCTCAGGAACTGAGTTCTGTGTTTGTGATCCATGATCAGTTACTACCACACATTGGGCTCCGGGCGCTCCAAGCCCTCTCGACTTATTAATCAACATGATCTCTGTCCAGGAGTTGCAACTAGTTTCTGGTGTTTGTAGGTAGTGTTAGTAGTCTACCAAGTGGCACCCGGTACAGGTGGGCTTGGGATAGACTAGGCACAGTGGCACGGTGTACCAAGCGTAGATCCACCCGTCGAGGTGGGCTTGGGAACCCTGCTCACATCGTTTGGGGCCGTGAGCGACACCCCGGCCGGATCTCCTTGCGGATGGAACCCGAATAGGCGATAAACCTGGACTAGAGACTTGTTCGGTTAGTCAGGTCGTGGCCGACTCCCTCGCCCAGCTTCCGCTTGAAGGTTGCCGAGGTACATGACGTGTACAGGGCAATAAGTGGCGAGAGCGTGTGTGAAGAAATACACCCCTGCAGGGTTATCATTATCTATTCGAATAGCCGGATTCCTCGGATATGGAAACTTGGACCCCTTGTACAGTTCATAGACAAATGAAAGTGGATACTCTAAAATACGCAAGATAAGCGTGAGTGCTATGGATGGCGTTCTCGTAGGGAGACGGGAGCGGATCCATAGTGGTGTATTGATATGGTGAATATGTGGACTCGTGTGCGCCACCTCAAAAGAGTTACTTGCAGTCGTAGTTCAGGATAGCCACCGAGTCAAAGCTGGCTTGCTGCAGTCAAACTCCACCATCCTCTTGTTGATAATGATGCATATGTAGTTAGATCTGATGTAAGTCTTGCTGGGTACATTTGTACTCACGTTGCTTAATTTATGTTTTTGCAGAGAGACTTCACTCTCGCTAGTAGTACCGCGTGGACTTCGACGTTTAGCTTGTTACCTCAGCTACGATCTTGTGCCCTCGGCAGAATCTGGTAGATAGTCAGGCTTTCCGCCTTTTCCATTTATAGATGTCTATACTCAGACATGATAGCTTCTGCTTGTGCTTTGACTTGTATGCTCTAAATGTTGGGTCATGAGACCTATGTTTGTAATATCTCGCTCCTCGGAGCCTAATGAATAAATACTTGAGTCGTAGAGTCATGTTGTGATGCCATGTTGTGTTTGCACATATCGAGCATATTGTGTGTATGTTATTGAAATGCTTGGTATGTGTGGGATCTGACTATCTAGTTGTTTATCTTTAGTAGCCTCTCTTACCGGGAAATGTCTCCTAGTGTTTCCACCGAGCCATGGTAGCTTGCTACTGCTCCGGAACATTTAGGCTGGCCGGCATGTGTCCTTCTTCGTTCCTGTGTCTGTCCCTTCGGGGAAATGTCACGCGATGAATACTAGAGTCCTGTTAGCCCGCTACAGCCTGGTTCACCGGAGTCCTGCTAGCCCAGTGCTACAGCCTGGATTCACTCGCTGATGACCGACACGTTCGATGTTGGGTCATGGATGCCTGTCCCTGTAAGTCTGTGCCACTTTGGGTTTACGACTAGCCATGTCAGCCCGGGCTCCTTATCATATGGATGCTAGCGACACTCTCATATACGTGTGCCAAAAGGCGCAAACGGTCCCGGGCAAAGGTAAGGCGACACCCGTGGGAATACCGTGCGTGAGGCCGCAAAGTGATATGAGGTGTTACATGCTAGATCGATGTGGCATTGAGTCGGGGTCCTGACAGCGTTGGTATCAGAGCTTGACTGCCTGTAGGATTACCAAGCCAAACTGGTCGAAGTTGAGTCTAGAAATGCTTTAGTTATATAAGGGAATTGATTGTGGGATGGAACGTAAGGCTCTTTTTACTCCTTATCCCTTATGCCCTTCTGATCTGAGTCATCTTATCTTTCCTACGGGGTTAAGGAACCAGGCTTATTCTTCTTTCTATTAGGATCACGTGTTAGTAATCCGTAGATTTATAAGATTGTTGGATTTAAGTCTCAGTTCAGTTCCTACTACTTCTGTATGTTAACTGTTGATCTCCAAACCTTGATATTATGATGATCAAGTGGTTATGCCACCATTTTGTAGCATGTCTCAAATCTTTTTTGAGCATTTACAGTCGTTATGCTGTCTGAGCCATCCCAGGTTTCTAAATAGTCTGAAGCAATTTGCAAATCCCTTCCTCCCGTTTCGATGTTCCTTTGGGCCAGATTAACCACACTAATCGGTGAGTTGAGGTACTCTGCTGCCTTGACATGTATGTTGGAGTTATTATTATGACCCTAGGTGTCTAGAGTACCACCTAGTAATCCAGTCATGCCTTGTGTTCCCAGTGTGATGATTCTGGCTATCATTCTCGAAAGCATCCCGTGATGCCACTTAGTAGTAGGTATTCTACTCCTGGGTTTCTGAGCCCAAGATTCACCCTACTTACTTCATGTTGATAGTAATTGCTAGTGCCTTTAGGATATTAGTAACCTTTGTGATAGTCCTCGAAGTCCGTGGTATCTTCTTCTTCCAAATACCATGAACTACTTATGGCAGAAGTTCCTCGTTGAACTGAACAATCACAACCAGAGTGCTCTTGATGAGTTCTCCATTATATATTGTGGCTCTGCCAGTTCTACCTTTCTGCATGGGTTATCCGGAAGAAATATGTTGAACTTCGTTCGACATGCTAAACCATGCATCCACAACTCAGAAAATCGCATGTTCCTTTGAGTTGTCCCTCTTTAGTTGTTTTCTGGCCCTCGTCTATCAATTGATAGTCAGGAGTAATTGTGCATTCGTGTTATCAATGCTTATTATTCTTGTGGTCCGTCAAGCCATTCTATTCCAGAATGACTAGGAGAAACAAACTCCAGTACCTTATCCATTTCCAGGATTGGGTCAAAGTAGTTGTACTCTGCAGATCAAGTTGCTAATCCAACTTTTGTGCTATTCTACCTTGGAGTATTACCATCTTTATATCAAGAATATCATGGGAATTGCACACCATCCGATGAACTCTTGATACAGTGATACTTCTCGCCATCGATATTCATTCCTTAGTTCCCGTGTTATTATAACCGGAATGTCGACAAGTGAATCGTGATGTGTGAAATCTATACCCCTAGCAACTCTGTTGTTTGGTAGTTAATGGACAATAATTTCATTCTTAGTGTGTTGGTTCTTGAATCATCATTTCAAGACTGATTGTGCTACCTAGTCCTTATTTCCTGGTGCACCCTTTGATCAATGAGTTAGGATTTTGGCAATCCCTCGCTCTTTTGATCATATCGTCTTGCCCTGAAAAGCAAGATTGTTCTCGAGCTTAGTAACATACCGGTGGTTCATGATATTCCGAATTTCTTCTCGGAAGTATCACCAGGTTGTCGCCTGACCGCTATGTTGATCTCGTGACCAAGTTGGTTTATTCCTGTAAACCACTATTTCTCCAAGAATCTGTGTTGGGTACCCCTGAGCTAGTTGGCTAAGCTGAACAACAACTTGGAGAGTTGGAAGATGGAAGCTTGCCCGATTTAGTTCATCTTAAGGGATATCCTGTGTGTGTGTGTGTTGAAGATAGATGATATCTTTGTTGGTTGATCCTCGTGATCATTTGTTGGATCTATTATCTTACCCAAACCTTTGATTCGAGCATGGGCTATCGTCAAATCAAATCAGAACCAACGATATCCGTAATGTTGTCTTACTCGTGGTTTTTCCTCGAGCATCCACCATTATATTCTTTGGTCTGACCAATGCTATCACCGTGTTCACTTAACTATGGAATTCCTTTTTAAAGGAAACCCGGATGAATTGTTGTTGAGCCCATTGACAACATCCTTATCTCCTCCATGATTTTGTTGAACATTAAGCTAGTGTTGGAAACTTGTATAAGCATTTTCTTCATGCCCCGTTCATGAAGTATATGTTGGATGAAAGAAGTGACTTCCTTTGATTCACGTGCATTTGATGTAAGTTGCCGCCGTGAATTCAAGAAAGTTTGTTTTTGCTCCTCTGAAATCATCCCAAGTTGGTCATGCATATGTGCGAAGTATTCTATGGTTTGGTAGGTTGGCCGCCTCCATTCTATATGTGTTCTTAGCACACCAAGCCACTGATTGACTTGTTCTAGGTAAAGAAGTCTAATTAAAGTGCACAAGACTTCGATATCCTCGATGATGGTTTCCCCCCTGAACTCGGTAGTGTTTTATTGTAAGACTACCACGTGGTCATGCTTGTCTAGGACATCGTGTTCACATGTGTGTAGCAGAACCAGCTCATGTTTTGGAGCTCGCTATCGTAGTTCATTTCCCGAGAATCTCGCAACGTCATCTCGTCGATTTGTGTTGCAAACTTTCATTTTTCTTCCTAGGCTCGATGAGTCTGGATTATTCTGACACCAACCAGATCTGAATCTCAGGCAGATATGATGGTTGGAACATTTCCCAAGAACTATAATAATGGTCTCTCGATAACCGGTAAAGTGGATGTCGTGGCCAACACACCCAGCCGGAAGACCTATTATCGTAGTATCTTGATTGAAGAAGTTGGCCACCTTCCCATAAGGACTTCGTAGGATTTACTCCCTAGTTGTGCCTTATGATTTTTGTCTTCCTGAAGTCCGACCTTTTACTTGATGTTCTAGATACCAAACCATTTCAATGAATGGGATACGCTAGCACATCAAGGAGAACATTAGAAGCGGAGTGCTAAATGTCTCTCGGTCGATCATCCAGATTTTGTTTCCTTGGCCTCGCTAAGGTGAAATCTGAGAAAGTGTTATCTTCCTTTGCATGTGCATCATCCATCATCATTCATCATGGTAGCAAGTTGTGTTGCCAGGATCCTTGACACGGATATTGGTAAAATCTTGATGATTATGGAAATGCTCAAGTTCTTGAGAGCACGCGCAAGTGCTAGGTTTGATCGTCGGCATTAACTGTATAGTGCTCTCAGTTTCCTCGGCAATGCTATGACCTTTTCAAACAGTGAATTCACTCTCTATTATTGGGTTCTTCCCCAGTTACTAGAATCATTCCCAGCATTTGCATTTTGTTCCCAGCTCGCACCGCCAATGTGCCATTCCACCATGGGTCTCTTCCATTTCCGGTGATAAGCAAAAATCATCCATTGCGTTGTCTTCAACAAGGTAGTCCACATCATCCAAGTCCGAGTATGCCATTCTACCGACCCCCGCCAATCGATTGCTGTGATTTGCCTTAGGCTGATATAGAGAGTCTCAATGATCTCTATATCAAAGGTAATTCTTTTTGCCACTTAAGGTAATAATCTACGAATCACCCTCCTCCAGGATGTTTCGTCGTGGTATCATGGCAACTCAACTCCTCGCTACGTTGACAATCGTTTACCACCTTAGGTGTGGAATTGTTGTCTACCTAGTGAGCCCTCGTCATCTGTCTCACTCCATTTCCTCAGACGTATGCTTCGTGTCTCAGCTCGAAAGAGGTGACAATGTCTCATCCCATGAGTTGATCCTGAGTTGTTCAATCTTCGAAAAGATCAGTCCTTCTAGAGTCCCCTTCTCCTCTCATTGTCATGTTGGCTGGAGTTCTCAGAGCATCACGACGAGACAAAGATGGTGATTGAATCAACGTTCATTTGAAGTGCACCTGGATCGTTAAGATTATGTTAGTTGGCGTTTTCCCTTCGTCTTACCCCACGCTTGAATCTCGGGTCGAGATTCTTGTTTAGTGGGGGTGAGTTGTCACATCCCTAGTTCTGGCCTGGCCTATGCTTGCTTCCATGTGTGCATCATGTTTAAATTTTTGAAACTTGAACTGAGGAAATTTGGAAGCCTCAAAACCCTAAATAAAAGAAGGGCAAAAACCCTAAAATCTCATTCATTGTTCCAAAATGCTCCTCTTAAATGTTTGATAATTTTTGGCAAGGGTTCTGGTCCCAACCAAAATATTGAACATTTTTAAGGATTTATTTTTGGGACTTTGAATTTAAATCATTAGCTATTTGAATTTGAATTATATTCATATAATTAGAATATAATTTCAAATACCCCTGAAATATTTTATGAGCTTTTGGAAAAGTCCATCTAGCAAAATAAAAATATTCAGAGGAGTTTTTGGCATTGTTTGAATTTGTTTAAATTCAAAATAATGGCAAAAGATATTAATAAAAGAAAACAGAACAATAAAACAGAGCAGAGAGCACATACCTGGCGACTTACCTGTGAAGCCCACCTGGTGGCCCAACAGGACCGGCCCAGCGCGGCCCAGCCCACCCTTTTCCTGTCGTCTTCCTCCCCTCGCACCGAAGCAGCTCGGTGGCGAGCGCTGGCGATGCCCCGGCCACCTCCTGCTTGCCGCCTTCCCCTCGTCGCCCTGGACTCAGTCCGCGACGCCACACAGCCCCTGGCCCTTCTCACTCCCTCTGTGCTCCTCCCCCTTCTCTGCTCTCTCCCGCAGCACCACCGACACGCCACCATCGCCGCCGACGCCGATTGCCGCAGCCATCGGCCACCCCTCGCCCTCCCGCTGAGCTCAGGAGCTCCGCCACTCCGTCCTCGACCCACCTCACCGAGCCACGCCCCTCCAGAAGCCCCCGAACGACCTCACCGGGCTCGTCTTCTACCTCGGACCCGCCGGCCATCACCGTCAAATTCGTCGGCTCCGGACCGTCCCCGACCTCGCCGAGCGTTCCGTCGTCATCGCAGTGAGCCCCGTCGTGTTTCCCCTCTCTCCATTCGCTCGCCCCCATGTTGTACCCGCCGTCTCACCGCAACCGGAGCTCGCTGCCGCCGGCCATGTTACCGTCGCGGCCATGGCTTGTTTCGGTCACGTCCGAGCACGGCTTTGAGCTCGTGGGGCTCACAGGAAGCCCATGCGCTGCTCAGCTTGTCCAAAACCCCACCAGGGCCTCGCGCCGATACCACCCGAACTCCAGCGCCGCCGCGAGCTCCGTTCCGGTGAGCCCCGGCGTTCCCATAGCCTCCCACCTACCCCATCAGATGCGGGAGAGCCCGGGCTACGCCCCGGTGCCCTCAGCCGCCGCCTCCGTCGCCTTTAGCACAAGTCCGGCGTGCCCCCGCCGTGCTCTGTGGTCGTCGCCGGCTAATCTCCGGCCAGCTGACGTGGCTGGCTTAATTAGCCACTAACCACCGCATCGTGTCACAGACAGCCGAGCCCCACCGCCTAACTAACCGGCTAACTAAAATAGATTAGGTTTAATCTAATTGCAGTGGCCCCACGCGTCAGCTTTAACCGCGCTGACGTGGCCTTTGACCCGGCCCCACCTGTCATTGACACTAACCAGCCCTGTGTCACTGACGTGTGGCCCCCACATATCAGGTTTGACTCTGGGCGACCCAGTTGACCTGCTGACCTCAGCCTTACGTCATGCTGATGCAGTAAGTATTTTCTGGAATTAGGATAAATCAGAAAAGGTTTATAAATTCCAGAAAATGCCCTAAACTTCTAAAAATCATATAAAATCAACCGTAACTCCAAATGAAATAAATTATATATGAAAAATGATCATAAAAATCCAATCTATCCATCTGTACCATTTTCATGCATGTTAGAACAACTTATAGATGCTGTTTAGCACAAATCAATTAAATGGCATTTAAACTCTCATATATGGAGTTTGAATTTGAACCTAGTGTTCAAACCAGCCCCATTTAACTTGTTGCTAGATGCATTAGCCCAAAACACATTCATATTGCCATGTCATAGCATGCATCATATTGAGCATTCCATTGATCATGTTTCTTCTGTGTTTGCCGGTGTTGTTCCCCCTCGATAGACGTTGTACCGATGATGTGATCATTGACACTGATGAAGACTCAATGTTATCTTCAGAAGTGCCAGGCAAGCAAACCCCCCTTGTTCATTCCGATAAAATCCCACTCTCCCGCTCCTGCTCTTTTTTACTGCATTAGGACAACAACGACATATTTGCTACTTGCTGCGGTAGCTGAACCCCTTTATCCTTTGCATGACCTGTCATTGCCACAGTAAATAGATGAAACCCACGAGCATGAGTAGGAGTTGTTTGAGCCCTGATGTGCCTACTCATTCATGCTTGTTTGTCATGCCTGCTACTGCTTAGAGTTGAGTCAGGTCTGATTCATCGGGAATGAATCAGAGGTGTGTGAACATGTCCTACAGTGTGTGAGCTAAGTGTGTGAACACGATTTGGTAAAAGGTATCGGTGAGAGGCCATGTAGGAGTACATGGTGGGTTGTCTCATTGAAGCCGTCCTCAGGAACTGAGTTCTGTGTTTGTGATCCATGATCAGTTACTACCACACATTGGGCTCCGGGCGCTCCAAGCCCTCTCGACTTATTAATCAACATGATCTCTGTCCAGGAGTTGCAACTAGTTTCTGGTGTTTGTAGGTAGTGTTAGTAGTCTACCAAGTGGCACCCGGTACAGGTGGGCTTGGGATAGACTAGGCACAGTGGCACGGTGTACCAAGCGTAGATCCACCCGTCGAGGTGGGCTTGGGAACCCTGCTCACATCGTTTGGGGCCGTGAGCGACACCCCGGCCGGATCTCCTTGCGGATGGAACCCGAATAGGCGATAAACCTGGACTAGAGACTCGTTCGGTTAGTCAGGTCGTGGCCGACTCCCTCGCCCGGCTTCCGCTTGAAGGTTGCCGAGGTACATGACGTGTACAGGGCGATAAGTGGCGAGAGCGTGTGTGAAGAAGTACACCCCTGCAGGGTTATCATTATCTATTCGAATAGCCGGATTCCTCGGATATGGAAACTTGGACCCCTTGTACAGTTCATAGACAAATGAAAGTGGATACTCTAAAATACGCAAGATAAGCGTGAGTGCTATGGATGGCGTTCTCGTAGGGAGACGGGAGCGGATCCATAGTGGTGTATTGATATGGTGAATATGTGGACTCGTGTGCGCCACCTCAAAAGAGTCCTGTTAGCCCAGTGCTATAGCCTGGATTCACTCGCTGATGACCGACACGTTCGATGTTGGGTCATGGATGCCTGTCCCTGTAAGTCTGTGCCACTTTGGGTTTACGACTAGCCATGTCAGCCCGGGCTCCTTATCATATGGATGCTAGCGACACTGTCATATACGTGTGCCAAAATGCGCAAACGGTCCCGGGCAAAGGTAAGGCGACACCCGTGGGAATACCGTGCGTGAGGCCGCAAAGTGATATGAGGTGTTACATGCTAGATCAATGTGGCATTGAGTCAGGGTCCTGACACTCCTGACAAGTAGAGAGACCTTAATGAATTTAGCACGTCGCCCAAGGGCGAGTGCTGAAAGATATATGCGGAGGTAAACTCCATGACCGGTGCCCAATCAGATTCTATAGGGACGGACGCACACGGTTCGGAGCCTGTGGCCGGAGACGAGTCCTAGGGTCCGATGACACAGGCCTCATAGGAGGTGAGGTCTGTGTCCGGCTCAGTCATCGATGAATGTGCGGCCTCCGTGGCGGGGTCCATCCACCCGTCCTCGGATGGCATGATCTACTCCAGATTAACGGTCGGGCAGCCGCAGGTGCGATCTCCCGAACACCGTCCGATGGCAGATCAAAGTCATGCCCATCGTGACTGTTCGGTGCTCCTCACATGGGCTCGAATCCGTTGAAGATCAAATCTCCACGGATGTCGGGAGTGTAGTTCAAGTTTCCAAACCTGACTTGATGGCCAGGGGCGTAGCTATCGATCTGCTCTAGATGGCCAAGCGAGTTGGCCCGCAATACAAAGCCGCCGAATATGAAGATCTGTCCGGGGAGGGAAACCTCACCCTGGACCTCATCGCTGCTGATGATTGAAGGAGCCATCGAGCCTTATCGTGACGACCAAGTGGAACTCTTAATGAAAGCACCAATATCGGTGTCAAAACTTCCGATCTCGGGTAGGGGGTCCCGAACTGTGCGTCTAAGGCTAATGGTAATAGGAGGCAGGGGACACGATGTTTACCCAGGTTCGGGCCCTCTTGATGGAGGTAATACCCTACTTCCTACTTGATTGATCTTGATGATATGAGTATTACAGGAGTTGATCTACCACGAGATCATAGAGGCTAAACCCTAGAAGCTAGCCTATGATTATGATTGTTGTTGTCCTACGGACTAAACCCTCCAGTTTATATAGACACCGGAAGGGGCTAGGGTTACACAGAGTCGGTTACAGAGATGTAGATCTACATATCCGAATTGCCAAGCTTGCCTTCCACGCAAAGGAGAGTCCCACCAGGACACGGGATGAAGTCTTCAATCTTGGATCTTCATAGTCCAACAGTCCGGCCAAAGTATATAGTCCGGCTCTCCGAGGAACCCCTAATCCGGGACTCCCTCAATGGGCGTGCCATCCTTATCGTTCTTTACACACGAGTCTCCCACGCCGTGTATTTCAACCCTACCAGAAACTACGAGAAGAAGGACTGCACCCACGTAATGAATATTCTAGATGATGCTCTCTAAGGCTTCAGCTTGAGGGTTGGCCACCTGCAGATCAGGAAACAAAGGAACAAGAAGATGGGTTTCTCGCATAAAACTAACTTCTACTGCATCCATGTCACAAAACCAAGCAAGAATGATGGATTCTATCTCCTCCATCTCATGATGGAGTTCATAAGGGATCACCAAAAGCTTCGCATGACAAACAGAAATGATGATCATATCCTCAAGTGGGTAGAATCTCATGGAGAAGCGGATTATAAACTTAGAGATGACTTCTTTTGCATCTAGAGGGACATTGCGATGATCATCATGAAAGAAGTCGTCGACGAGAAGGGGATGTTCCACCACGGCCCAATATCGCGAGCGAACGTCCGAACTCACATAGGCATGCAACGTCAGGACCTCACGTTGTTCAAGAAGCTAGGGTGCATCCTTGATGATATGGAAGGATGGAACTTCTAGTGATTTACGATGCCGATCATGATGATATGTGTCGGTTGAACTTGTATAGTTTCTGTAGCGAAGAAACTTTGTGATGTCCACGGTCCCTACCGAACTTGCGTAACGCTACTTTGTTAGTTTTGGTACGATGACCTGCATACCTATAGTTAATTAGTTTGCGTATGATGAAACTGCGTTGATTATTTGTATATTTACTATATGTTGCATCTAGTTGCTAACCCTTTCTTTTTCGTGTTGCTCAAGTATATTTTGTTGCATATATGATTGTACATTCTCTTGATGAAGATGCATCTCTAATAGGTACCTAGATTCTTGATGGCGAAGAAGCAGTGCTATGTCGTGTACCAAGGGAAGGTTCCGGGAGTGTACGTTGAGTGGCCTGAGTCTCAGGCGCAAGTGGAGCGGGTCTCGGAGGCTAGCCATAAAGGCTTCAAAAGCCGACAAGAAGCAGAAGCTAGTTACTTGAGGTTCACGCTAGCGCGAGAGAGGACTCATAACCGCCGCCTCATGTACTGCATAGTTCCACTATCACTCATAGTGATAGCTCTTCTCGCGTATATCATTATTTAGATGGATGATGATGTAGTTGCAAGTATTTGAGACTTGTATCGCTATTTTCGAGATGATGACGAGAGTCCACTTTGTGTTGGATGATGATGACATGATTTGATGAGACTATTTGTATGTATATGCTATGATTATGTTTGCATGTGTATGATATGCTAAAGATTATTGTATAAAGCCTATTCAAATATAAAACAAATATGCAGAAAAAATAGAAACTAATAAAACTAGTAGTAGCGAGGGGAACAAAGTTAGCAGCAGCGCGCTCTTACCAGTAGCGAGGGGAACAATGCAGCTATTAACAGTAGCGTGCTCCTCCTAAGCTTGCTACTGCTACCCATATATAGCAGTAGCGTGGGCCTACCCACGCTGCTGCTATAGGTTAGCTGTAGCGACATATCAGTAGCGCGGTTACCCGCGCTACTGATACACCAAATACCCACGCTACTCCTAGGCTTATCCCTAGTTGTGAGAGGGCGAAGTGAGAAGGTGCGACGGTTGATACGTCTCCGTCGTATCTACTTTCCCTAACACTTTTGCTCTTCTTTTGGACTCTAATTTGCATGATTTGAATGAAACTAACCTAGACTGACGTTGTTTTCAGCAAAACTACCATGGTGTTCTTTTTGTGCAGAACTAAAAGTTCTCGGAATTGGACGAAACTTTTTGGAGAGTTATTTGGAATAAAAGAAAAATACTGGAACCAAGACCTACTAGAGGGGGGCCAGCTACCCACTAGGCACCAGGGCACGCCACCCCCCTCTGGCGCGCCCTAGTGGGTAGTGGGGCCGACGAGGCTCCACTGACCCTAATCTGGATACTATAAATTCTTATATTCCGAGAAAAAATAGGAGAGGAAGTGTCGGTGTCAAAACCGGCGGATCTCAGGTAGGGGGTCCCGAACTGTGCGTCTAAGGCTAATGGTAATAGGAGGCGGGGGACACAATGTTTACGCAGGTTCAGGCCCTCTCTATGGAGGTAATACCCTACTTCTTGCTTGATTCGTCTTGATGAATATGAGTATTACAAGAGTTGATCTACCACGAGATCGTACTGGCTAAACGCTAGAAGCCTAGCCTATGAGATTATGATTGTTGTCCTACGGACTAAACCCTCCGGTTTATATAGACACCAGAGGAGGCTAGGGTTACACAAAGTCGGTTACAGAGAAAGGAATCTACATATCCGAATCGCCAAGCTTGCCTTCCACGCAAAGGAGAGTCCCACATGGACACAGGACGAAGTCTTCTATCTTGTATCTTCATAGTCCAACAATCCGGCCCACGTATATAGTCCGGCTGTCCGAGGACCCCCTAATCCAGGACTCCCTCAGTAGCCCCCGAACCAGGCTTCAATGTCGACGAGTCCGGCACGCAGATTGTCTTCGACATTGCAAGGCGGGTTCCTTCTCCGAATACTTCAAAGTACCTGACCTAAATAGCAGTGTCCGGCTTTCCATTTAATGACACACTCATCGGCTTCTGCACCTTCATGATTTCAGCTTCCATGTGTCGAGCGAATATGAGAGGTCGGGGCATTTTTGCATTTACCACCCTGACCATGTGAGAAAATTGTCTATTTAAAGAGGCGGGGATCTTCAGATCTAATCCACACCATCTTCCCCAAATGAGGAATCCTCAGAGCTTGCCCGCAGAAACCACCCCAACATGGCTAGTGCTCCCAGCTCTTCCTCGCGCCCCCACGGCCCCAAACAGGGTGATTGGGAAAACTGTTCCATATCCCACGGCCAACTCTTGAAGCTACAGACCCAGGGATTTCTTCCCCCCGCAGACCTAGTCCCCGTACGAGCCGGACTGGCTTCCTTCGATGGTGGGGAGCAGGCGGAGAAGTTCCCCAACCCATCCAGGGGAACGAGTATGCTTTGTTCCCTACTTGCTGAGAGGTGTTGGATTTCCAATCCATCCGTTCCTCCGAGGGCTTCTGGAGTACTATGGCCTCCAACTGCACAAATTCACACCTGCCTCCATCCTGCATATTGCAGGCTATGTTGCTCTTTGCGAGCTATTTTTGGGTTGTGAGGCCCATTTCCAATTATGGAAGAGGTTGTTTTGCCTCGTCCCTCGTAATCAAGAGGGATCAATATTCCAAGTGGGCGGAGCCGAGCTATGGTGCATCGTCGGGACCGGATATCTATCCGGCACGCTGAATAAGGCATCCGAAGAATGGCCTTCCAAATGGTTCTACATTGAGCACGTCTCCCTTCTTGACCCAATCCAAGGGGTCTTCCTGAATTTTCAAGTGCCCCATTGAAGAAGCGCCTCAGCTGGCGTCCTCGGAGCCCCAGGGAGGAAGATAGCACGGAAGTCCACCAGTTAATGAGCAAGATAAAGACGCTCACTCAATCCGGATTGTCAATAGTCGAGGTTATGGCGATATCCATAATGCGAGGGGTTCAGCCACTCTAATACTAAGGGCACCCTATGTGGAATTTCAATGCAGAATATGATGCCACCCGCTACGGTCGGAAGGGTCCGGACACTTCCGCTGCTTTGGCAAAAATATTGTTCGGATTGTACAAAGGGAAAGAGGAGGAGTTCATCCACATTAAGCCCAGGGATGGATTTTCCACGTACAACCCTCACAGCTGGGTGAGTTTACATCCCACTACTCTACTCTATTAACTCCCTGAATCCTCTTTCGTAAATATTAGTCCGTCCATTTATACCAAGAATGGCGGAAAGTCATCAGGGAGACCCACAGCCCCGGACCACAGCCAGAGGACCACAACCAGGCTCTTGATCCCGGATTCGAAGAGGATCCGGATATATTCATGGAGCTCGGGGAAGGGGTGTTTTACCAGGCGAGCTGTGACGGCACCGAAGTGACCATCATTGCTGACTATCCCAGCCTTCTCCCAGCCTCACATGTAAGTAATCAGGAGATTTGTCCTTTGAGAGAATTCCCTCTTTCTGCCTTACCCACCGCACTATATTATGCTCCAAAGGGGAGGCGATCGGCATGCAAGAAGGCGGCGCCTACAACGGGCAGGCCTCCGAGAGGAAGGCAAATAGAAATATGGCTGAGCCTTCATTGAAGAGGTATGGTTTTAAATATGCCCCATGGCTGTCATCTTAAAATATGACACTATCCATTCTGTCTTATCAGGAAGAACAATCGCCGGACTGTGTCTGGGGATCCTGTCGGTCATGCCTCTACTAGCCGGGTTCCGGACCCTGTCACGAGGACTGAGGCTAATGCAGAAGTGACACCAGATCATCCTTCTGCGGAGGACTCGAATAAAGTATCCGCCACAAACTCCAAAGTGGAAAGCGCCATGAATCATTGGCGCCGGCGGGCCGCTCTTCGCGACCCTGGTTTTTTGGAAGAAGCTTTCAATGCCTTTAACTCGGGTGATGCATACATCCGAGCTGCTCGAGATGGGCTTTCCAGAGCCACAGATTAGTATTTGAAAGATATGCGGGTAAGTACACATTTGTGCAAAACTGATAATCATATACTAGTAGCCCCCGAGACTTGAAATAGTTGGTACAATTGATTTAGGAATTGTTATATGACCAGGTGCTCACAGAAAGGAACAACTTGTTATCTCAAGAGCTGGAAAAGTGTTAGGCCCAGCTGACTAAAGCTACTGCCAAACTAGAGAAATCCAAGAAGGCGGCGTTTGGTAATGTTCCCCTCTATCGAGAAAACATAATCATATACCAGAAGTATTAATACAGGTGCAAATCTTATGGTAGAGTTATCAGATCATCTGGAAGAAGCACCAAATGTCGCACGAGCAGGAAGTTCAGGAGCTCAAAGGCAACTAGCCGCGGGTAAACATATACTAACACAAGTCAGGGTGGAGAATAACAAACTCCAAGATGCCAACACCAAGCTCAGCGAAGAGCTAAAAGATGTGTGGGCCCAGCTAGCTGACAACGTGAAGGAGAATAAGAAGTTGTGAGCCGACATATTTAGTATGTGTTTGGACTTACCTTTACATAATTCGGCAAGTGAAGTAACTAAGAGAATTATGTGTGTAGGTATATTGACAGGTCGTCCTAAAGAGGAGGTGTCTGTATCGTCGAGCGATCTGCTACAAGAGCTGTCGCAAAAGCACGAGCGAGCTCGGCAGGCGATGCAAAGTATTGCTAAGGCTTTATGGCCATCCGACTCTCCTCCAGGAAGTATGGAGGGGCTTGTACAGCTGTTCAAGGGAGCGCGGCGGCGCTTCCGATTATGGAAGATATCGGCCTGCCGGGAAGGTGCACGAGAGGCCTGGGCAATGGTGAAAACTTGGTATACCAAGCTCGACCCGAATCACATGGCCCGGGTCAGACCTGTAGGGTCAAATGGAGAAGAAATTCCTGTTAGCTTTGTATATGACCAAGTATAAGTAGCCGCCAAGTATTCCCAATAGGATTGTAGGCTAGATAGCCTGTTGGATGGCATAGAGAAAGAAGTGTTTGAGTCTAAGTGACTATGTACTTCATTTGACAAATTATGTCTCTAGCTGAATTGTAAAATGCTTGTCATGGAAGACCTTTTCGCTTCAACCTCTAGACCCGAAGGTGCGGAGTGCTTCCGAATACCCGCTCAGTAATGTATACCAGGGTATGCGTGGAAACCAGGCGTAGGGGTCATAGTTGCTTGAACAGACAAGTATATGGCTAGTTATGTTATATTACATTTTGATCGTAAGAAACATCTTCCAGAGAGAATAGTTCCATTAAGGATTCCTTTCCCTGGGTAAGCATGCATTAATGTGCATGTCTGAACTGTGTTTGAAAAAACCATAGCATACATAACATCTGGGGGTTCATAATGTGACAAGTAAAAAATAACTTTAGTCCGCCGACCGAATATTCCCTTAAGAACGCTAGCTTTCAGCTTCACCCAGTCTGAGGTACACATCTGGATGACCCGGCAGTAACAATCGCAGAGGTGCTCCCTTTATGCCCTAGCCGAACAAACGGGAACGTAGGGCATAAGCACAGGAGCCAGCAACCCAGCTTGGCCAAAACTTAAGTCATATCGATGCATATAATGGCGACGAAAAGGTACATACATGGAAAAGACACATATGTGGTGAGCTTGATGCTCGGAAAATAATAATAAGCTTTTGTACAAGAAGCCCCCAGGTATAATTGACGTACATATTAAAAATTATATGCATCATAGGTGTACGGTCTAATCGTACACGGGCTTTACAGCTTTAAAAAAAAGAAAGGTGAAAAGAGAGAAAAATAAATAATGGAAACAAAAAAGGGGGAAAAGGAGACGAACAAAGAGTCTGGCGCTAGGCATAGAATCTTCGGAGTCTGGCCACATTCCATGGGTTCGGCTCTAGGCGGTTGTCTGATGCATCACGTAGGCAGTACGCTCCTCCGGTGAGAACTTCATCAATGATGAAGGGATTCTCCCACTTGGGCTTGAGTTTGTCCTTTTTCTTCTCCGGCAAGCGTAGAACGAGTTCACCAACATTATAAGTCTTGGCCCGTACTTCTCTGCTTTGATATCTGCCGGCCTATTGTTGATAGAATGCGGAACGGGCTTTTGCGACATCACGCTCCTCCTCCAGGGCATCTAAGCTGTCCTACCGATCCATCTCGGCTTCTCTCTCTTCATACATGCGCACTCGAGGTGAGTCATGAATAATGTCGCAGGGTAACACAGCCTATGGGCCGTACACCATAAAGAAAGGTGTATATCCGGTAGAATGATTTGGCGTGGTTCGCAACCCCCAGAGCACGGAGTCGAGCTCCTCCACCCAGTGCTTGTTTGATTCTTTCAAAGACCGCACTAATCTAGGTTTGATGCCGCTCATAATAAGACCGTTAGCTCGTTCGACTTGACCGTTGGTTTGTGGGTGGTATACGAAGGCGTCATCGAACTTGATGCCCAGATTAGCACACCAGGCTTTCACCTAATCGGCTGTGAAATTTGAGCCATTGTCAGTGATAATGCTGTGTGGAACACAACAACGATGCACAATGCCTGATATAAAATCTATCACTGGCCCGACTTCTGCCGTTTTGACTGGTTTGGCCTCTATCCACTTAGTGAATTTATCCACCATAACCAATAGATATTTTTTCTTATGGCTTCCTCCTTTAAGGGTTCCGACCATATCAAGCCCCCAGACCGCAAAAGGCCAAGTGATGGGGATTGTTTGTAGAGCAGTGGGTGGCATATGGCTTTGGTTGGCAAAAAGCTGGCATCCGATGCAATGTTGGACGAGGTCCTGCGTGTTTGCTCGGGCCGTTGGCCAATAGAAACGTATATGGAAGGCCTTGCTTACAAGGGCCCGAGCCGCGGCGTGGTGACCGCCGAGACCGGCATGAATTTCAGCCAAGATCTATTGCCCTTCCTCCTCGGAGATACATCTTTGAAGTACTCCGATAGCGCTCTTCTTATAGAGTTCTCCCTCGTGAACCTTGCAGGCTTTAGAGCGTCGCACAATGCAGCGTGCCTCATTCTTATCCTCGGGAAGCTCTCACCTATTAAGGTAGGCCAAGAAGGGTTTGGTCCATGGGGCAATGACTGCCATTATGAGATGGGCCGACGGTGTAATTTCGGTGACTGAGCCCCCGATGATGTCGATGTGTTCGGACTATGGGGTTGTATTCGGATCTGGATTGGTAGTGCCGCTCTCCCCTTGCCAAACCATGGATGGCTTCAAAAGCCTTTCCAGAAAGATGTTAGGTGGGACAGGGTCGTGCTTGGCGCCGATGCGAGTAAGGACATCTGTCGCTTGATTACTTTCTCGAGCCACATGGTGAAACTCAAGCCCCTCGTACTGAGCCAACATTTTGAGAATGGCGTTACGATAAGCCGCCATCCTCGGATCTTTGGCATCGAAATCTCCATTTATTTGAGATATTGCGGGGTTTGAATCCCCGCGCACTTCCAGGCGTTGTATGCCCATGGAGACGGCCATCCGAAGACCATGCAATAAGGCTTCGTATTCGGCTGCATTGTTGGAGTCCATGAATAATATTTGTAGGACGTACTGAACCGTATCTCTAGTAGGGGATGTTAGGATAATGCCTGCCCCTAGGCCTGCCAGCATTTTGGAACCGTCGAAGTGCATGACCCAGTTGGAATACATGCCATACTCTTTAGGAGTTCAGCCTCTGTCCATTCGGCGACGAAGTCGATCAGTACTTGAGATTTAATGGCCCGCCGCGGTTTGTATGTAATTTCAAATGGGAGGAGCTCAATGCCCCACTTGGCAATTCGGCATGTGGTGTCACAGTTATTTATTATGTCATTGAGTGGTACTTCGGAGGCCACCATTATGGAGCACTCTTGGAAGTAGTGTCATAGCTTCCGGGATGCCATGAAGACCGTGTATGCTATTTTTTGGTAATGTGGGTACCGGGATTTGCATGGTGTGAGGACAGTGGATACATAGTATACCGGCTCCTGAAGCGTGAATTTGTGTCCGTCCACCTCTCGTTCGACGACAAGCACCGCACTGACGACTTGGTGTGTGGCCGATATGTATAATAACATGGGTCGCTGACGTTTGGCACGGCCAGGATTGGGTTGCTTGCTGGAAGAGCCTTTATTTCTTCCAATCCGGCCATTGCCGCATCCGTCCACTCGAAGTGATCGGCGTGTCGGAGAAGGCGATAGAGTGGCAATGCCTTTTCTCCTAATCTGGAGATAAAGCGGCTTAAAGCTGCCACACATCCGGATAATTTTTGGACTTGTTTAAGGTCGGTTGGCATAGCCAACTATGACAAAGCTCGGATTTCAGCTGGGTTTGCCTCAATTCCTTTATTAGAGACGATGAAGCCCAGAAGCTTTCCAGCGGGAACGCCAAAAACACACTTTTCCGGGTTGAGCTTGATGTCATATGTTCGGAGGTTGTTGAATGTGAGACGCGGATCATCTATTAAGGATTCGATGTGCCTAGTTTTGATGACTACGTCATCCATGTATGCTTCAACTGTCTTGCCAATTTGTTTCTCCAGGCATGTTTGAATCATGCGTTGATAGGTGGCACCGGCGTTTTTGAGCCCGAAAGGCATAGTGTTGAAGCAGAAAGGCTCGTATGGGGTGATAAATGCTATTGCATCCTGATCAGACTCCTTCATCTTGATTTGATGGTATCCGGAGTATGCGTCGAGGAAACACAGTGAGTTGTGTCCTGTGGTAGCATTGATGATCTGATCGATGCGGGGGAGGGGAAAGGTATCCTTAGGGCAAGACTTGTTGAGGTCCTTGAAATCGACACATAGGCGCCAGGATTTATCCTTCTTTGGTACCATCACCAGGTTTGCTAGCCAGTCCGGGTGTTTTATTTCTCTGATGAATCCGGTCTCGAGTAACTTGGCTAGCTCCTCTCCCATAGCTTGTCATTTAGGTTCAGAGAGAAGCGCCGTAATGTTTGCTTGACCGTCTTATATTCCTTCAGTATGTTTAGGCTGTGTTCGACCAGCCTACGTGGGATCCCTGGCATATCAGAAGGGTGCCAGGCGAATATGTGTCAGTTGTCACGTAGGAACGCCCGCAGTGCAGCGTCAACCGTGGGGTCCAGCTGTGCCTCGATGGATGCTGTCTTCATGGAGTCCGTGGGGTGGACTTGGAATTTGACTATTTCATCTGCTGATTTAAAGGAGGTGGATTTGGATCGCTTGTCGAGTATCACATTGTCCCTATCCACCATGGAGCGCAATGCGGTTAATTCTTCGGTCGCGAGGGCTTCAGACAATGCCTCGAGGGCCAAGGCGGCGGTTTTATTTTTGGCGTGGAGTGCTATGTCCGGATCACTGACAAGAGTGATGATTCCATTGGGCCCGGGCATCTTGAGCTTCATGTACCCATAATGGGGTATAGCTTGGAAGCTTGTAAATGCATCTCACCCTAAAAGGGTGTGATATCCGCTGTTAAAAGGGGCCACTTGAAAGGTTATCTCTTCGGACCGATAATTCTCCGGTGTGCCGAATACCACATCAAGTGTGATTTTTCCCGCACACCGTGCCTCCCGACTGGGAATAATTCCTCGAAAGGTCGTGCTACTTTTCTCAATGCAGCTCCTGTCTATTTCCACTTTGTTGAGAGTTTCCTCATAAATGAGGTTTAGTCCGCTGCCGCCATCCATGAGCACTTTGGTAAGCCGAAAGTCGTCCACAATTGGACTGAGGACCAATGCGGCAGGTGCCCGGACTGTTCTGAATTTTGGTTCATCACTGGCATTGAAAGTTATGGCCTTGTCGTTCCAGGGTTTTATTGCTGCAACTTGGCAGACTTCAGCGAGGCTGCGGAGTGCTCTTTTGCGCCTATTGTTTGAGGCAAAAGTCTCTAAGACTGTCAGCACCGTAGGGTTGTTATCCTCCATGGGATGTTGCTCTACGGTTTTTTTGGTGAGGAGATCCTCGCCGCTCTTGGCCACCTGCCGGAGTATCCAACATGCTCTAAGGTTGTGGGTTGGTACGATATCCGGTGTTGTGTGTATCTTGCATGGCCTATCGAGCCATCCCTCCAGAACGGTTCCGCGCCCCGTAACGGGCTTTGATTTTTTGTTATTGGATCAGGCAACCGACGAGGGTGCATCCTTTTTGTCCGAATGAGGTGTTTAGTGGAAACCGATGGCTCCCAGGAGGCTGCCTGGGTTTTCTAGGCGCTTTCCATTGTGTAGTACTTCTGTACTATGGTTGCCAAGTCAGCAAAGTGTGATACGTGACGGCGATTGATTGCATTGAGGATTCCCTCGTCCGTGCAGTTTTTGCAAAATAATGAGATTGCGTCTTCATCGCGGCAGTCTTTGATCTTGTCCTTGACAAGGAGGAATCTGGCCCAAAAGTGATGGACTGTCTCCTGGGGCTGCTGTCTGATGTGGGTAAGATCGCTTATATCTGGGTGGGTGGGTGGATTTAAGTCCGAACCCTGACCCAATCTGGGATCCGGAGCTTGAGAAACTTTTGAGGTTAACAATTTGGACTCCGGAATATGAACCAAATTTTCAGGCCCACAGTCCGATTCTAGGTTCATAATACGGGGCATGTCTTCCCGTGGGTGAATATCGGGCTCTGTGAGCTCGGAGATCCGAACATAGTTTGTCCTCAACATAGGGGAAGAGTCATCGCATTGCTCCTCCACTACCGCTATCTGACGGGAGACCTGTGGAGATTCAATTTCTCTTTGATTGGGTTTAATCCCAATCGGATCGTAGTCCGTAGCAACTCCCAAGGCGGCGATGCGATCCGGGAGTTCGTTTAAAGACAACAACTCCGTCGGATCCATCTGTTCGGAGTATTCTGAGTTGATGCGGAGGCGATTTTCGATGACCCGAGAAGTCATCGTCAGCCCGACGGCCGGACGGGCGGCCATGGTAAAGCCGCACAGCCGAAGGGTTTGGCCTGAGGCCAGGGCTCCCCCAGAGGTGATGTTGTCCTTGATAACAAGGCGATCCATCAAGCCTATCTTCGACCTCACAGTGGAACTCTAAATGAAAGCACCAATGTCGGTGTCAAAACCGGCGGGTCTCGGGTAGGGGTCCCGAACTGTGCGTCTAAGGCTAATGGTAACATGAGGCGGACGACACAATATTTACACAGGTTCAGGCCCTCTCTATGGAGGTAATACCCTACTTCCTGCTTGATTGATCTTGATGAATCTGAGTATTACTAGAGTTGATCTACCACAAGATCGTAATGGCTAAACCCTAGAAGCCTAGCCTATGAGATTGTTGTCCTATGGACTAAACCCTCCGGTTTATATAGACACCGGAGGAGGCTAGGGTTACAGAAAGTCGGTTACAGCGAAAGGAATCTACATATCCGAATCGCCAAGCTTGCCTTCCACGCAAAGGAGAGTCCCATCTGGACATGGGACGAAGTCTTCTATCTTGTATCTTCATAGTCCAACAGTCCGGCCCATGTATATAGTCTGGCTGTCCGAGGACCCCCTAATCTAGGACTCCCTCAGGAAGTTTCATCGCATTTCATGATATGGAGCCGCCACCACCTCATGTTCTTCATCGGGAGGCCAAATCTGGAGTCCGTTCTAGGGGGCGGAGAAAACATGTCAAGCAAGTTCTTTTCCACAAGTACGTATTGTTGGGAATCGTTGCATGGAAAACAAAAAAAATTCTATGCACACGCAATGATCTATCCATGGAGATGCATAGTAACGAGGGGGAGAGTGTGTCTACATACCCTCATAGACCGTAATCGGAAGTGTTTCACAATGTGGTTGATGTCGTCAAACTTCTTCGCGCTTCAACCGATCAAAAGCACCGAACACATGGCACCTTCGTGTTCTGCACACGTTCAACTCGGTAACGTCCTCACCTTCTTGATCTGGCAAGACATCGAGTTGTAGATGAGTTCCGTTAGCACGACGGCATGGTGACGGTGATGGTGAAGTGATCTCCGCAGGGCTTTGCCTAAGCACTACGAAAATATGACCGGGGGTGTAAACGGTGGAGGGGGACGCCGCACACGGCTAGGCAATTGTATGTTGTGTTCTCGGCGCCCCCTTCCCACATATATA
Organism: Triticum dicoccoides; assembly: GCF_002162155.2. Taxonomy (NCBI): domain Eukaryota; kingdom Viridiplantae; phylum Streptophyta; class Magnoliopsida; order Poales; family Poaceae; genus Triticum; species Triticum dicoccoides. The sequence goes on from NC_041391.1 coordinate 600,549,837, forward strand.
TAGGTGGGAGGGAGGGAGGAGCAGCCAAAGGAGGCGCCCAAAGTAGGAGGAATCCTACCAAGCCGCACCCCCTGCCTTATATAGGTGCGGGGGAAAGGCATGGGAGGGTGGCACCCCCCCCCCCCTTCCTTTCTCCCATGAGAGGGAAAGGCAGGAGGGGCTAGCCCTCCCCTTTCCTTCCCTTAGGATCCTGTTGTCCAAAGAAGGGGCGCACCAGGGACTGGCCTATTCCCCCTTTGGCCCATTAGGCCCATATCTTTGCCGGGGGTGCCCGAAACTCCTTTCCGGTGACCCGTTAAGTGCCCGGTACCCTCCGAAACACTTCTGGTGTCCGAATACCATCGTCATATATATCAATCTTTACCTCTCGACCATTTAGTGACTCCTCGTCATGTTCATGATCTCATCCGGGACTCCGAACAACATTCGGTCACCAAATCATATAACTCATATAACACTATATCATCAACGAACGTTAAGCGTGTGGACCCTACGGGTTTGCGAACTATGTAGACATGACTGAGACACCTCTCCAGTCAATAACCAATAGCGGAACCTGGATGTTCATATTGGCTCCCACATACTCTACGAAGATCTTTATCGGTTGAACCGCTATGACAACATACGTTATTCCCTTTATCATTGGTATGTTACTTGCCCGAGATTCGGTCGTTGGTATATTCATACCTAGTTCAATATCGTTACAGGCAAGTCTCTTTACTCATTCTGTAATGCATCATCATGCAACTAACTCATTACTTTCTTTGCTTTCAAGGCTTCTTATGATGTGCATTACCGAGAGGACCCAGAGATACCTTTTCGATACTCAGAGTGACAAATCCTAATCTCGATCTATGCCAGCCCAACAAACACCTTCGGAGATACCTTTAGAGCATGTTTATAATCACCCAGTTACGTTGTGACGTTTGATAGCACACAAGGCATTCCTTTGGTATCCTGGAGCTGTATAATCTCATAGTCGAAGGAATATGTATTTGACATGAAGAAAGCAATAGCGATAAAACTGAACGTTCATTATGCTAAGCTAATGGGTGGGTCCTGTCCATCACATCATTCTCCTAATTATGTGATCCCATTATCAAATGATAACACATGTCCATGGTTAGGAAACCTTAACCATGTTTGGTCAACGAGCTAGTCTAGTAGAGGCTTACTAGGGACACAGTATTCACACATGTATATAAGTTTCTGATCAATACAATTCTAGCATGAATAATAAACCTTTATCATGAATAAGGAAATATAAAATAACAACTTTATTATTGCCTCTGGGGCGTATTTCCTTTAGTCTCCCACTTGCTCTAGAGTCAATAATCTAGTTCATATCGCCATGTGATTTAGCACCAATAGTTCACATTGTCATGTGATTAACACCCATAGTTCACATCACCATGTGACCAACACCCAAAGGGTTTACCAGAGTCAATAATCTAGTTCACATCGCCATGTGATTAACACCCAAAGAGTACTAAGGTGTGATCATGTCTTGCTTGTGAGAGAAGTTTAGTCAACGAGTGTCACATTTAGATCAGTATGTATATTTGCAAATTTCTATGTCTACAATGCTCTGCATGGTGCTACTCTAGCTAATTGCCCCCACTTTCAATACGTATCCAGATTGAGACTCGGAGTCATCTAGATTAGTGTTAAAGCTTGCATCATCGTAACCCTTTACAACAAACACTTTATCACCTCCATAACCGAGAACATTTCCTTAGTCCTGTAAGGATAAATTTGACCGCTATCCAGTGATCTACTCCTAGATCACTATTGTACCCCCTTGCCAAACTCATAGCAAGGCACACAATAGGTCTGGTACACAGCATGGCATACTTTATAGAATCTATGGCTGAGGCATAGGGAATGACATTCAATCTCTTTCTATCTTCTGCAGTGGTCTGTCTTTGAGTCTTACTCAACTTCACACTTTACAATACAGGCTAGAACTCCTTCTTTGACTGATCCATTTTGAACTCCTTCAAAATCTTGTCAAGTTGTGTGCTTTGTGAAAGTCCTATTAAGCATCTCGATCTATCTCTATAGATCTTTATGCCCAATACATAAGTAGCTCTACCGAGGTCTTTTATTGAAAAATTCTTATTCAAGTATCCATTTATGCTATCTAGAATTTCTATATCATTTCCAATCAACAATATGTTATCCACATATAATATCAGAAATGCTACAGAGCTCTCACTCACTTTCTTGTAAATACAGCCTTCACCGAATGTCTGTATAAAACCATATGATTTGATCACCTCATCAAAGCATATATTCCAACTCTGAGATGCTTGCACTACTCCATAGATGGATCGCTGGAGCTTGAACACTTTGTTAGCACCTTTAGGATTGACAAAACCTTCTGGTTGCATCATATACAATTCTTCTTTAAGAAATCCATTGAGGAATGTAGTTTTGACGTCCATTTGCCAATTTCATAATCATAAAATGCGGCAATGTTGGAGAACATAGTAATTTCAAAAAAATTCCTACGCACATGCAAGATCATGGTGATGGCATAGCAACGAGAGGGGAGAGTGTTCGTCCACGTACCCTCGTAGACCGTAAGCGGAAGCGTTATGACAACTCAGTTGATATAGTCGTACGTCTTCACGATCCGACCGATCCAAGCACCGAACATACGGCACCTCCGAGTTCAGCACACGTTCAGCTCGATGACGATCCCCGGGCTTCGATCCAGCAAAGCTTCGGGGATGAGTTCCGTCAGCATGACGGCGTGGTGATGATGATGATGTTCTACCGGCGCAGGGCTTCGCCTAAACTCCGCGACGATATGACCGAGGTGGAATATGGTGAAGAAGAGCACCGCACACGGCTAAGGAACGATCCGTAAATCAACTTGTGTGTTATGGGGTGCCCCCCTGCCCCTGTATATAAAGGAGGGAGGGGGAGGTGCGGCCGGCCTAGGAGGGGGCGCGCCAAGTGTGGAGTCCTACTAGGACTCCCTAGTCCTAGTAGGATTCCACCTCCCTTGTTGGAGTAGGAGAGGGGGAAAGAGGGGGAGAGGAGGAAGGAAAGAGGGGCTGCACCCCTTGTCCAATTCGGACCAGAGGGGGGCTGCGCGCCTCCTTCCTTTCAGCCTCTCTCCTCAATTCCCGTATGGCCCAATAAGGCCCATATACTCCCCGGCGAATTTCCGTAACTCTCCGGTACTCCGAAAAATACCCGAATCACTCGGAACCTTTCCGAACTCCGAATATAGTCGTCCAATATATCGATCTTTACGTCTCAACCATTTCGAAACTCCTCGTCATGTCCCCGATCTCATCCGGGACTCCGAACTCCTTCGGTACATCAAAACTCATAAACTCATAATATAACTGTCATCGAAACCTTAAGCGTGTGGACCCTACGGGTTGGAGAACTATGTAGACATGATCTAGAACTAATCTTGGTCAATAACCAATAGCGGAACCTGGATGCTCATATTGGCTCCTACATATTCTACGAAGATCTTTATCGGTCAAACCGCATAACAACATACTTTGTTCCCTTTGTCATCGGTATGTTACTTGCCCGAGATTCGATCGTCGGTATCCAATACCTAGTTCAATCTCGTTACCGGCAAGTCTCTTTACTCGTTACGTAATGCATCATTCCGTAACTAACTCATTAGCTACATTGCTTGCAAGGCTTATAGTGATGTGCATTACCGAGAGGGCCCAGAGATACCTCTCCGACAATCGAAGTGACAAAACCTAATCTCGAAATACGCCAACCCAACATGTACCTTCGGAGACACCTGTAGTACTCCTTTATAATCACCCAGTTATGTTGTGACGTTTGGTAGAACCCAAAGTGTTCCTCCGGTAAACGGGAGTTGCATAATCTCATAGTTACAGGAACATGTATAAGTCATGAAGAAAGCAATAGCAACATACTAAACGATCAAGTGCTAGGCTAACGGAATGGGTCATGTCAATCACATCATTCTCCTAATGATGTGATCCCGTTAATCAAATGACAACTCTTTTGTCCATGGCTAGGAAACTTAACCATCTTTGATTCACGAGCTAGTCAAGTAGAGGCATACTAGTGACACTATGTTTGTCTATGTATTCACACATGTATTATGTTTCCGGTTAATACAATTCTAGCATGAATAATAAACATTTATCATGAAATAAGGAAATAAATAATAACTTTATTATTGCCTCTAGGGCATATTTCCTTCAGTCTCCCACTTGCACTAGAGTTAGTAATCTAGTTCACATCGCTATGTGATTTAACGCTAATATTCACATCTGCATGTGATTAATACCCATAGTTCACATCATCATGTGATGAACACCCAAAGGGTTTACTAGAGTCAATAATCTAGTTCACATCGCTATGTCATTAACACCCAAAGAGTACTAAGGTATGATCATGTTTTGCTCGTGAGAGAAGTTTAGTCAACGGGTCTGTCATATTATAGAGTCGTGTGTATTTTGCAAATATTCTATGTCTACAATGCTTTGCACGGAGCTACTCTAGCTAATTCTCCCACTTTCAATATGTATCCAAATTGAGACTTAGAGTCATCTGGATCGGTGTAAAAGCTTGCATCGTTGTAACTTTTACGACGGGCTCTTTTATCACCTCCATAATCGAAAAACATCTCCTTAGTCCTCACTAAGGATATTCTTGACCCATGACCAGTGATCTACTTATTAGATCGAAATTGTATTCCTTTGCCAAACATAGAGCAAGGTATACAATAGGTTTGTTCACAGCATAGCATACTTTATAGAACCTATGACTGAGGCATAGGGAATGACTTTTCATTCTCTTTCTATTTTCTGCAATGGTCGGGTCTTGAGTCTTACTCAACTTCACACCTTGTAACACAGGCAAGAACTTCCTTTCTTTGACTGTTCCATTTTGAACTATTTCAAAAATTTATCAAGGTATGTACTCATTGAAAAATCTTATCAAACATCTTGATCTATCTATATAGATCTTGATGCTCAATGTGTAAGCAGCTTCACCGAGGTCTTGCTTTGAAAAACTCTTATTCAAGTATCCTTTCATGCTATCCAGAATTTCCATATCATTTCCAATTAATAATATGTCATCCACATATAATATTAGAAATGCTACAGAGCTCCCACTCACTTTCTTATAAATACAGGCCTCTTCAAAAGTCTGTATAAAACCATATGCTTTGATCAACACATCAAAGCATATATTCCAACTCCGAGATGCTTGCACCAGTCCATAGATGGATCGCTGGAGCTTGCACAATTTGTTAGCACCTTTAGGATTGACAAAACCTTCTGGTTACATCATATACAACTCTTCTTTAAGAAAACCATTAAGGAATGCAGTTTTGTTTATCCATTTGCCAGATTTCATAAAATGCGGCAATTGCTAACATGATTCAGATAGACTTAAGCATAGATACAAGTGAAAAACTCTCATCGTAGTCAACACCTTGAACTTGTCGAAAACCTTTTGCGACAATTCTAGCTTTGTAGATAGTAACACTATCAGCGTCCGTCTTCCTCTTGAAGATCCATTTAATCTCAATGTCTCGCTGATCATTGGGCAAGTCAATCAAAGTCCATACTTTGTTTTCATACATGGATCTTATCTCATATTTTATGGTCTCAAGCCATTTCGCAGAATCTGGGCTCACCATCGCTTCTTCATAGTTCGTAGGTTCGTAGGTTCGTCATGGTCTAGTAACATAACTTCTAGAATAGGATTACCGTACCACTCTGGTGCGGATCTTACTCTGGAAGACCTACGAGGTTCTGTAGTAACTTAATCTGAAGTTTCATGATCATCATCATTAACTTCCTCACTAATTGGTGTAGTAGTCACAGGAACAGACTTCTGTGATGAACTACTTTCAAATAAGGGAGCAGGTACAGTTACCTCATCAAGTTCTACTTTCCTCCCACTCACTTCTTTCGAGAGAAACTCCTTCTCTAGAAAGGATCCATTCCAAGCAACGAATGTTTTGCCTTTGGATTTGTGATAGAAGGAGTACCCAACAATTTCCTTTGGGTATTCTATGAAGACGCACTTCTCCGATTTGGGTTCGAGCTTATCAGGTTGAAACTTTTTCATATAAGCATCGCAACTCCAAACTTTAAGAAACGACAACTTTGGTTTCTTGCCAAACCACAGTTTATAAGGCGTCGTCTCAACGGATTTTGATGGTGCCCAATTTAAAGTGAATGCAGCTGTCTCTAATGCATAACCCCAAAACGATAGCAGTAAATCGGTAAGAGACATCATAGATCGCACCATATCCAATAAATTGCGGTTACGACGTTCGGACACACCATAATGTTGTGGTGTTCCAGGTGGCGTGAGCTGTGAAACTATTCCACATTGTTTTAATTGAAGACCAAACTCGTAACTCAAATATTTGTCTCCGCGATCAGATCGCAGAAACTTTATTTTCTTGTTACGATGATTTTTCCACTTCACTCTGAAATTCTTTGAACCTTTCAACTATTTCAGACTTATGTTTCATCAAGTAGATATACCCATATCTGCTCAAATCATCTTGTGAAGGTCAGAAAATAACGATACTTGCCACGAGCATCAACACTCATTGGATCGCATACATCGGTATGTATTATTTGCAATAAGTCAGCAGCTTGTTCCATTGTTTCGGAGAACGGAGTTTTAGTCATCTTGCCCAAAAGGCACGGTTCGCAAGCATCAAATGATTCATAACCAAGTGATTCTGAAAATCCATCTTTTATGGAGTTTCTTCATGCGCTTTACACCAATATGACCTAAACGGCAGTGCCACAAATAAGTTGCACTATCATTATTAACTTTACATCTTTTGGTTTCAATATTATGAATATGTGTATCACACGATCGAGATCCAACAAACCATTTTCATTGGGTGTATGACCATAGAAGGTTTTATTCATGTAAACAGAACAATAATTATTCTTCTAACTTACATGAATAACCGTATTGCAATAAACATGATCAAATCATATTCATGCTCAACGCAAACACCAAATAACATTTATTTAGGTTCAACACTAATCCCGAAAGTATAGGGAGTGTGCGATGATGATCATATCAATCTTGGAACTACTTCCAACATTCATCGTCACCTCACCCTCAACTAGTTTCTGTTTATTCTGCAACTCCCGTTTCGAGTTACTACTCTTAGCAACTGAACTAGTATCAAATACCAAGGGGTTGCTATAAACACTAGTAAAGTACACATCAATAGCATGTATATCAAATATACCTATGTTCACTTTGCCATCCTTCTTATCCGCCAAATACTTGGGGTAGTTCCACTTCCAGTGACCAGTCCCTTTGCAGTAGAATCACTTAGTCTTAGGCTTAGGTCCAGACTTGGGCTTCTTCACTTGAGCAGCAACTTGCTTGCTGTTCTTCTTGAAGTTCCCCTTCTTCCCTTTGCCCTTTTTCTTGAAACTAGTGATCTTGTACACCATCAACACTTTGATGTTTTTCTTTGATTTCTACCTTCGCCGATTTTTGCATCGCGAAGAGCTTGGGAATTGTTTTTGTCATCCCTTGCATACTATAGTTCATCACGAAGTTCTAGTAACTTAGTGATGGTGACTAGAGAATTCTGTCAATCACTATCTTATCTGGAAGATTAACTCCCACTTGATTCAAGCGATTGAAGTACCCAGACAATCTGAGCACATGCTCACTAGTTGAGAGATTCTCCTCCATCTTTTAGCCATAGAACTTGTTGGAGACTTCATATCTCTCAACTCGGGTATTTGCTTGAAATATTAACTTCAACTCGTGGAACATCTCATATGGTCCATGACGTTCAAAACGTCTTTGAAGTCCCGATTCTAAGCCGTTAAGCATGGTGCACTAAACTATCAAGTAGTCATCATATTGAGCTAGCCAAACGTTCATAACGTCTGCATCTGCTCCTGCAATAGGTTTGTCACCTAGCGGTGCATCAAGGACATAATTCTTCTGTGCAGCAATGAGGATAAACCTCAGATCACGGATCCAATCCGCATCATTGCTACTAACATTTTTCAACACAATTTTCTCTAGGAACATATCAAAATAAACATATGAAAGCAACATCGCAAGCTATTGATCTACAACATAATTTGCAAAATACTACCAGGACTAAGTTCATGATAAATTTAAGTTCAATTAATCATATTACTTAAGAACTCCCACTTAGAAAGACATCCCTCTAATCTTCTAAGTGATCACGTGATCCAAATCAACTAAACCATAACCGATCATCACGTGAGATGGAGTAGTTTTCAATGGTGAACATCATTATGTTGATCATATCTACTATATGATTCACGCTCGACCTTTCGGTCTCCGTGTTCCGAGGCCATATCTGCATATGTTAGGCTCGTCAAGTCTAACCTGAATATTCTGCGTGTGCAAAACTGGCTTGCACCCGTTGTAGATGGACGTAGAGCTTATCACACCCGATCATCACGTGGTGTCTGGGCACGACGAACTTTGGCAACGGTGCATACTCAGGGAGAACACTTCTTGAGTATTTTTAGTGAGAGATCATCTTAAAATGCTACCGTCAATCAAAGCAAGATAAGATGCATAAAGGATAAACATCACATGCAATCAATATAAGTGATATGATATGGCCATCATCATCTTGTGCTTGTGATCTCCATCTTCGAAGCACTATCGTGATCACCATCGTCACCGGCGCGACACCTTGATCTCCATCGTAGCATCATTGTCGTTACGCCATCTATTACTTCTACGTCTATCGCTACCGCTTAGTGATAAAGTAAAGCAATTACAGGGCGTTTGCATTTCATACAATAAAGAGACAACCATATGGCTCCTGCCAGTTGCCGATAACTTCGGTTACAAAACATGATCATCTCATACAATAAAATATAGCATCACGTCTTGACCATATCACATCACACCATGCCCTGCAAAAACAAGTTACACGTCCTCTACTTTGTTGTTGCAATTTTTACGTGGCTGCTACGGGCTTAGCAAGAACCATTCTTACCTACGCATCAAAACCACAACGATAGTTTGTCAAGTTGGTGTTGTTTTAACCTTCGCAAGGACCGGGCGTAGCCACACTCGGTTCAACTAAAGTGAGAGAGACAGACACCCACCGGTCACCTTTAAGCAACGAGTGCTCGTAGCGGTGAAACCAGTCTCGCGTAAGCGTACGCGTAATGTCGATCCGGGCCGCTTCATCTCACAATGCCGCTGAACCAAAGTATGACATGCTGGTAAGCAGTATGACTTATATCGCCCACAACTCACTTGTGTTCTACTCGTGCATATAACATCAACGCATAAAACCTAGGCTCGGATGCCACTATTGGAGAACGTAGTAATTTCAAAAAATTTCCTACGCACATGCAAGATCATGGTGATGGCATAGCAACGAGAGGGGAGAGTGTTCGTCCACGTACCCTCGTAGACCGTAAGCGGAAGCGTTATGACAACGCGGTTGATGTAGTCGTACGTCTTCACGATCCGACCGATCCAAGCACCGAACGTACTGCACCTCCGAGTTCAGCACACGTTCAGCTCGATGACGATCCCCGGGCTCCGATCCAGCAAAGCTTCGGGGATGAGTTCCGTCAGCACGACGGCGTGGTGACGATGATGATGTTCTACCGGCGCAGGGCTTCGCCTAAACTCCGCGACGATATGACCGAGGTGGAATATGATGGAGGGGAGCACCGCACACGGCTAAGGAACGATCCGTAGATCAACTTGTGTGTTATGGGGTGCCCCCCTGCCCCTGTATATAAAGGAGGGAGGGGGAGGTGCGGCCGGCCTAGGAGGGGGCGCGCCAAGTGTGGAGTCCTACTAGGACTCCCTAGTCCTAGTAGGATTCCACTTCCCTTGTTGGAGTAGGAGAGGGGGAAAGAGGGGGAGAGGACGACGGAAAGAGGGGCTGCACCCCTTGTCCAATTCGGACCAGAGGGGGGCTGCGCGCCTCCTTCCTTTCGGCCTCTCTCCTTAATTCCCGTATGGCCCAATAAGGCCCATATACTCCCCGGCGAATTTCCGTAACTCTCCGGTACTCCGAAAAATACCCGAATCACTCGGAACCTTTCCGAACTCCGAATATAGTCGTCCAATATATCGATCTTTACGTCTCGACCATTTCGAGACTCCTCGTCATGTCCCCGATCTCATCAGGGACTCCGAACTCCTTCGGTACATCAAAACTCATAAACTCATAATATAACTGTCATCAAAACCTTAAGCGTGCGGACCCTACGGGTTCGAGAACTATGTAGACATGACCTAGAACTATTCTTGGTCAATAACCAATAGCGGAACCTGGATGCCCATATTGGCTCCTACATATTCTACGAAGATCTTTATCGGTCAAACCGCATAACAACATTCTTTGTTCCCTTTGTCATCGGTATGTTACTTGCCCGAGATTCGATCGTCGGTATCCAATACCTAGTTCAATCTCGTTACCGGCAAGTCTCTTTACTCGTTACGTAATGCATCATTCCGTAACTAACTCATTAGCTACATTGCTTGCAAGGCTTATAGTGATGTGCATTACCGAGAGGGCCCAGAGATACCTCTCCGACAATCGGAGTGACAAAACCTAATCTCGAAATACGCCAACCCAACATGTACCTTCGGAGACACCTGTAGTACTCCTTTATAATCACCCAGTTACGTTGTGATGTTTGGTAGCACCCAAAGTGTTCCTCCGGTAAACGGGAGTTGCATAATCTCATAGTTACAGGAACATGTATAAGTCATGAAGAAAGCAATAGCAACATACTAAACGATCAAGTGCTAGGCTAATGGAATGGGTCATGTCAATCACATCATTCTCCTAATGATGTGATCCCGTTAATCAAATGACAACTCTTTTGTCCATGGCTAGGAAACTTAACCATCTTTGATTCACGAGCTAGTCAAGTAGAGGCATACTAGTGACACTATGTTTGTCTATGTATTCACACATGTATTATGTTTCCGGTTAATACAATTCTAGCATGAATAATAAACATTTATCATGAAATAAGAAAATAAATAATAACTTTATTATTGCCTCTAGGGCATATTTCCTTCAGGCAATTGACAACCTGATTCAAACGGAGTTAAGCATCGCTACGGGCGAGGTCTCATCGTAGTCAACCCCTTGAACTTATTGAAAACCTTTTGCAACAAGTCGAGCTTTGTAGACAGTAACATTACCATCAGCGTCAGTCTTCTTCTTGAAGATCCATTTATTCTTTATGGCTTGCCGATCACCGAGCAAGTCCACCAAAGTCCACACTTTGTTCTCATACATGGATCCTCTCTCAGATTTCATGGCCTCAAGCCATTTGTCGGAATCTGGGCTCATATAGCTTCTTCATAATTCGTAGGTTCGCCATGGTCTAGTAACATGACTTCTAGGACAGGATTACCATACCACTTTAGTGCGGAACGTGCTCTGTTCGACCTATGAGGTCCAGTAGTAACTTGATCTAAAGTTTCATTATCATCATCATTAACTTCCTCTCTAGTTCGTGTAGGCGTCACGGGAACGGATTTCTCTGATGTGCTACTTTCCAAATTTAGAGAAGGTACAATTACCTCATCAAGTTCTACTTTCCTCCCACTCACTTCTTTTGAGAGAAACTCCTCTAGAAAGGTTCCATTCTTGGCAACAAAGATCTTGCCTTCAGATCTGTGGTAGAAGGTGTACCCAATTGTTTCCTTAGGGTATCCTATGAAGATGCACTTCTCCGATTTGTGTTCGAGCTTATCAGGCTAAAGACTTTTGACATAAGTGTCGCAACCCCAAATTTTAAGAAATGACAGCTTAGGTTTCTTGCCAAACCACAGTTCGTACGATGTCATCTCAACGGATTTAGAGGGTGCCCTATTTAACATGAATGCAGCTGTCTCTAATGCATAACCCAAAATGATAGTTGTTAATCGGTAAGAGATATCATAGAACGCACTATATCTAATAAAGTACGGTTATGACGTTCGGACACACCATTACCTTGTGGTGTTCTAGGTGGCTTGAGTTGTGAAACTATTCCACATTGTTTTAAATGAAGGCCAAACTCGTAACTCAAATATTCGCCTCCACGATTAGATCGTGAAACTTTATTTTCTTGTAACGATGATTCTCCACTTCACTGTGAAATTCTTTGAACTTTTCAAATGTTTCAGAGTTGTGTTTCATTAAATAGATATATCCACATCTGCTCAAATCATCTATGAAGGTCAGAAAATAATGATACCCGTCGCGTGCCTCAACACTCACCGGACCGCATACATTGGTATGCATTTTTTCCAATAAGTCATTAGCTCACTCCATTGTTCCGGCGAACAGAGTTTTAGTCATCTTGCCCACGAGGCATGGCTCGCAAGTATCAAATGATTCATAATCAAGTGATTCCAAAAGTCCATCTACATGGAGTTTCTCCATGCACTTTACACCAATATGACCTAAACAGCAGTGCCACAAGTATGTTGCACTATCATTATCAACTTTGCATCTTTTGGCATCAATATTATGAATATGTGCATCACTACGATCAAGATTCAATAAACCATTCACATTGGGTGTATGACCATAGAATGTTTTATTCATGTAGACAGAATAACAATTATTCTCTAACTTAAATGAATAACCATGCATACTGCAATAAACATGGTCTAATCATATTCATGGTCAACGCAAACACCAAATAGCATTTATTTGGGTTCAACACTAATCCCGAAGGTAGAGGGAGTGTGCGATGGTGATCATATCAACCTTGGAATCATTTCCAACACACATCGTCATCTCACTTTTAACTAGTCTCTACAACTCTTGTTTCGACTTACTAATCTTGGCAACTGAACCGTATCAAATACCCAGGGATTACTTCGAACACTAGTAAAATACACATCAATAACATGTATATCAAATATACCTTTGTTCACTTTGCCATCCTTCTTATCCGCCAAGTATTTGGGGTAGTTCCACTTCTAGTGACCATTTCCTTCACAGTAGAAGCACTCAGTTTCAGGCTTGGGTCCAACTTTGGGCTTTCTTCATGGGAGTGGCAACTTGCTTGCCATTATTTTTGAAGTTCCCTTTCTTTCCCTTTCCCTTTTTCTTGAAACTAGTGGTCTTGTTAACCATCAACACTTGATGCTCTTTCTTGATTTCTACCTTCGCCAATTTCAGCATCGCGAAGAGCTCGGGAATCTTTTTTTCATCCCTTGCATATTATAGTACATCACAAAGTTCTAGTAACTTGGTGATAGTGACTAGAGAACTTTGTCAATCATTATCTTCTCTGGAAGATTAACTCCCACTTGATTCAAGCGATTGTAGTACCCCAGACATTCTGAGCACATGCTCACTAGCTGAGCCATTCTCCTCCATTTTGTAGGCAAAGTACTTGTCAAAGGTCTCATACCTCTCAAAATGGGCATAAGTCTGAAATACCAATTTTAGCTCTTGCAACATCTTATATGCTCTGTGGCTTTCAAAACATTTTTCAAGTCCCGGTTCTAATCCGTAAAGCATGGCGCACTAAACTATTAAGTAGTCATCATATCGAGCTTGCCAAACATTCATGATGTCTGCATCTACTCCTGCAATAGGTCTGTCACCTAGCGGTGCATCAAGGACATAATTCTTCTGTGCAGCAATGAGGATAATCCTCAAATCACGGACCCAGTCGACATCATTGCTACTATCATCTTTCAACTTATTTTCTCTGGGAACATATAAAAAATAAGGGAGCTATATCACGAGCTATTGATCTACAACATAGATATGCAAAAACTATTAAGACTAAGTTCATGATAAATTTAAGTTCAGTTAATCAAATTACTTAAGAACTCCCACTTAAATAGACATCCCTCAAGTCATCTAAGTGATACGTGATCCAAATCAACTAACCCATGTCCGATCATCACGTCAGATGGGGTAGTCATCAATGGTGGACATCTCTATGTTGGTCATATCTACTATATGATTCACGTTTGACCTTTCGGTCTCCGGTGTTTTGAGGCCATGTCTGTATGTACTAGGCTCGTCAAGTTTAACCCAAGTATTATGCATGTGCAAAACTATCTTACACCCATTGTATGTGAACGTAGAGTCTATCACACCCGATCATCACGTGGTGTCTCAACACGACAAACTGTCGCAATGGTGCATACTCAGGGAGAAAACTTTTACCTTGAAATTTAGTGAAGGGATCATCTTATAATGCTACCGCCGTACTAAGCAAAATAAGATGCATAAAAGATAGACAACACATGCAATCAAAATATGTGACATGATATGGCCATCATCATATCGTGCTTTTCATCTCCATCTCCAAAGCATTGTCATGATCTCCATCGTCACCGGCTTGACACATTGATCTCCATCGTTGAGTCGTGGTCGTCTCGCCAACTGTTGCTTCTACAACCATTGCTAACTCACGGCGATAAAGTAAAGCAATTACATGGCATATGCATTTCATACTATAAAGAGACAACCATAAGGCTCCTGTCGGTTTCCTGATAACTTACAAAACATGATCATCTCATACAATAACGCATATCACTTCATGTCTTGACCATATCATATCACAACATACCCTGCAAAAACAAGTTAGACGTCCTCTACTTTGTTGTTGCAAGTTTTACGTGGCTACTACGGGTTTCTAGCAAGAACCATTCTTACCTACGGCAAAAACCACAATGGTGATTCGTCAAGTTTGTTGTTTTAACCTTCTTCAAGCATCGGCCGTAGTCAAATTTGATTCAAGTAAAGTAGGAGAAACAGGCACCCGCCAGCCACCTTTATGCAAAACTAGTTGCATGTCGGTCGGTGGAACCGATCTCATGTGCGTGGACATGTAAGGTTGGTGCGGGCCGCTTCATCGCACAATATCGCCGAATCAAAATAAGACATTGGTGGTAAGCAGTATGACTATCACCGCCAACAACTCTTTGTGTTCTACTCGTGCATATCATCTACGCATAGACCTGGCTCATGATGCCACTTCTGGGAATCGTTGCATGGAAAACAAAAAAAATTATGTCCACACGCAATGATCTATCCATAGAGACGCATAGAAATGAGGGGGGAGTGTGTATAATACCCTCGTAGACCGTAACTGGAAGCGTTTCACAACACGGTTGATGTAGTCGAACTTCTTCGTGCTTCAACCGATCAAGTACCAAACGCACGGCACCTCCGCGTTCTGCACACGTTTAGCTCGGTGATGTCCCTCGCCTTCTTGATCCAGCAAGATGTCAAGGTAGTAGATGAGTTCCGTCAGCATGACGACATGGTGACGGTGATGGTGAAGTGATCTCCGCGGGGCTTCGCCTAAACACTACAAAAATATGACCGGGGGTGTAAACGGTGGAGGGGGGCGCCACACACGGCTAGGCAATTGTCTGTTGTGTGCTAGGCGCCCCCTTCCCACATATATATAGGTGGGAGGGAGGGAGGAGCAGCCAAAGGATGCACCCAAGTAGGAGGAATCCTACTTGGAGTCCCTCCCAAGCCGCGCCCCCCTGCCTTATATAGGTGTGGGGGAAAGGCAGGGGAGAGTGGCGCCTCCCCCCCCCCTTCCTAGCCCTCCCCCTTTCCTTCCATTAGGTCCTGCTGTACAAAGAAGGGGTGCACCAGGGGCTGGTCTATTCCCCCTTTGGTCCATTAGGCCCACATCTTTGCCGGGGGTGCCCGAAACTCCTTTCCGGTGACCCGATAAGTACCCGGTACCCTCAGAAACACTTTCGGTGTCCGAATACCATCGTCCTATATATCAATCTTTACCTCTCGACCATTTGGAGACTCCTCGTCACGTCCGTGATCTCATCCGGGACTCCGAACAACATTCAGTCACCAAATCATATAACTCATATAACACTATATCGTTAACGAACGTTAAGCGTGCGGACAATACGGGTTCGAGAACTATGTAGACATGACCGAGACACCTCTCCGGCCAATAACCAATTGCGAAACCTGGATGCCCGTATTGGCTCCTACATATTCTATGAAGATCTTTATCGGTCGAACCGTTATGACAACATACATAATTCCCTTTGTCTATCAGTATGTTTATGTTACTTGCCCGAGATTCGACCGTTGGTATCTTCATACCTAGTTCAATCTTGTTACCAGCAAGTATCTTTACTCATTCCATAATACATCACCTCGTGAATAACTCCTTAGTCATTTGCTTGCAAGCTTATGATGTGGATTACCGAGAGAGCCCAGAGATACCTCTCCGATACTTGGAGTGACAAATCCTAATCTCGATCTATGCCAACTCAACAAACACCTTTGGAGTTACATGTAGAGCATCTTTATGATCACCCAATTACTTTGTGACGTTTGATAGCACACAAGGTATTCCTCCAGTATCCGGGAGTTGCATAATCTCATAGTCGAAGGAATATGTATTTGACATGAAGAAAGCAATAGCAATAAAACTGAACGATCATTATGCTAAGCTAACAGGTGGGTCTTGTCCATCACATCATTCTCCTAATGATGTGATCCCATTATCAAATGACAACACATGTCTATGGTTAGGAAACCTTAACCATCTTTGATCAACGAGCTAGTCTAGTAGAGGCTTACTAGGGACATGGTATTTGTTTATGTATTCACACATGTATTTAAGTTTCCGATCAATATAATTCTAGCATGAATAATAAACCTTTATCATGAATAAGGAAATATAAAATAACAACTTTATTATTGCCTCTAGGGCATATTTCCTTCACGTATGACTATTTACAAAATACATGCCTACATTACACTGATGAATTGGAGCTAAGTCCGTATCGCCCTAGGTTATGAGAGTTATATGATGAATATTATCCAACGTTATCACCGATCCAATGCCTACGAGTTTTTCACATATTTTTCTTGCTAAGTTACTAGTGTTGTTGCTACTGTTACAATTGCTACAAAACTACTGCTACTATTATTACTGTTACTATCATTGCTACTGCTATCAAACTATCAAACCATTGTGCTACTGATCGTTTTGCTACAAATATTTAGTCTCCAGGTGTGTTTGAATTGACAACTCAACTGCTATACTTACAAATATTCCTTGGCTCCCCTTCTGTCGAATCAATAAATCTGGGTTTAGTACTTTACCCTTGAAAACGGTTGCGATCCCCTACACTTATGGGTTATCAGCGGCCAAGCTGATGGAGAGGTTCGCAGAGATCTTGGTGAAGAAGGAAGAGGCATGCATGAGGTGCACAGACATCAAGGAGGAGCAAAACGCGGAGAGGTTCAAGCAGTCGATGGATACGACGGAGAAGATCAAGCTTGAAGAGAGGAAAACAATGATCGAGGAGAGGAAGGCGGTTCTCGAGGAGAAGAAGGCTGCGCTCGAGGAAAAGAGGGTGAAGATCACCGCTAATGCAGAGGACGCCAAGATGTTGACCTTGAATATCGACTCTCTGGAAGTCGAATCTAGAACTATCATGCAATCCATCTGCTACCATATGCTGGAGTGGCAGAAAGATCAGTTGGCAGCGGACCCAAGGTGAGGACGCGACGGAGGCGAAGGTGGACGTGGACGTGAAGGCTGCCTACAGGGCTGCAATGGCACCTCCTTGATCGAGAAGCATCTTGTTGGGATGGTCGGTCTGGCAGGAAGAAATGCATGGACCGTCGGCCTCATGTTTTTTTGGATTCGGACATGTAAAAACTAAGCACATTTGCCTCCTTTTGGTTGTGATCGGGGATAAGATCCAACACGCATGTGATCCGATGCATTATGTGGATCAGCGTAGATTTGAATTTCAGTTTGCTGGCAGATAAGATGCGATTACGATTGGATGGTTGCCTCCCGCATCCGTGTGTGCAGACTGGTCCCCTTGTCCACGAACGGTTGCGGGAGGTTTTTTGCGGGATTTTTTTACATGATATGCGGTTTCAGTACTACTAGGTGTGAGGAGGAGGAGGTTAGCCTTGATGGGCAGGTGGTACCTCAGAAGGACACCTTTCGATATTTAGGGTCAATGCTGCAGGAGGATGGGGGTATTGATGAAGATGTGACACATCGAATCAAAGCCGGATGGATGAAGTGACGCCAAGCTTCTGGCATTCTCTGTGACAAGAGAGTGCCACAAAAGCTAAAAGGCAAGTTCTACAGGACGGCGGTTCGACCCGCAATGTTGTATGGCACTGAGTGTTGGCCAACTAAAAGGCGACATGTTCAACAATTAGGTGTGGCGAAGATGCGTATGTTGAGATGGATGTTTGGCCACACGAGGAATGATCAAACTCGGAATGATGATATACGAGATAGAGTTGGGGTAGCACCAATTGAAGAGAAGCTCGTCCAACATCGTTTGAGATGGTTTGGGCATATTCAGCGCAGGCCTCCGGAAGCTCCAGTGCATAGCGGACGGCTAAAACATGCGGAGAATGTCAAGAGAGGACGGGGTAGACCGAATTTGACATGGGAGGAGTTCGTTAAGAGAGACGTGAAGGATTCGAGTATCACCAAAGAACTAGCTATGAAGAGGGGTGACAGGGGTGCGTGGGATGCGTGGAAGCTTGCTATCCATGTGACAGAGCCATGAGTTGATCGCGAGATTTTGTGGGTTTCATCTCTAGCCTATCCCAATTTGTTTGGGACTAAAGGCTTTGTTGTTGTTGCTATTGCTGGAGATGCACTTATTCCGTCAATGAAGCACGCAATCACTGGCGGGCCTCCCTGGTGGGCAGGGTATGGCGCGTGCCATACCATAATTTTGAGCAAAAAAAAATTATAACTAATATGCATCGATCGCTAGTAGAATACGCTGCCTCGTCGCCGTTAATACATGGTGGGCCGACGGTTCGACGCAGCGGCCAGATGGGCCAACAGCCAGCCAGGTTCGAGCGTCCACGAGGATTTCTTAGATTATGAACCTGAACATATAGTTGATAACCTAGAGCTTTTCATTATCCATATGAGAAGAATTGAAGATTTAGAGCTTGTCATAATATTGCAATTCTAGCTAAAAAGATGGTTGGACTTGAAAGGCATGCCATGTTTCCTACTGTTTATCGCCTCATTGAGTTGGCATTGCTACTACCGGTAGCAACGGCAACAGTTGAAAGAGCCTTCTCATCAACGAATATCATCAAGACTGAGTTGTGCAGCAAGATGTCTTATGGCTGGCTTAATGACTTGATGGCGTGTTGCATTGAGCTAGAGATCTTCAAAAGTATTGATCTCGGTAAAATTAAGGAAGATTTTCAAAAGGAGGGTAGGGCACTGCCATTGCCTGGGTCTTCGAGACACCATTAAATGTTCCATTATCGGTATGTTTTAGGTTGTTTTTCTATTGAAACATGTCTACAATTTCATTGTATTTGGTTATTCGTTTGTAATGTGCATTGTGAGTGTTTATTGACTCCTTTGATTCGCATAAAGAAAAATCTTAGTGAGACTTCGCCCCACCTTAATTTTTTTGTGGTCTGCCTCTGCACACAATTGAGTCTGCATGGAGGCGGTTTTACCTGCTCCTAAAGAAATTGATTCTTGCATGTTCCATTGATTAATGGCAGGTTATAGGCGCCGGTCACCGCGCGGCCCTGCGATTTATCCATCACTAACTGTTGGATTCGCCCGTCAATGTCATCCTTTCTTCCCCATCGTGTCCCTTCTTTAAATAAGAAACGCAGTCTGCCGCCTTGCCGTCGAAATTAGAGCATCTCCAGCCCTTCGGCCCCCCCAGGGCGCCGAAAAAGAGTGGCTTGGGGGTGAGCCGGTGGTATACTCGGCGCTGGGGGCGGTTGGGCACCCAGCCGTCGCCCCTAGGTCACCCCCAGGCACCGATTTTGGCCCAGTGTTCGGCCCAATTGTGTCCAAAAATGGCCCGATTTCTGCGTGAATCGGCCCATATTCGGCACGGTTCAGCGTGAATTTTCGCATACAAATAGAAATCAATTAGTTCGTCACATAGTTCGGCATGGTTCGGCGTGTTTCAACGTGTTTCATCACATAAATCAAACAGTTCAATACAAATTATATAGTTTAACAAATAAAAACTCAAGATTCATCACACGTCATTCCCGCGTCGCCCCGGCCTCGCCCTTGAGCCTCCATAGGTGCTCGACCAGATCGTGTTGCAGTTCTTGATGCACCTGTGGGTCTCGGATCTCCTGACGCATATTGAGAAAGCCAGTCCAGGTTGCCGGTAGTTGGTGATCAACTTGGGAAGAGGACCTTGCCTGTAATATGGTTCAGTGTCAAACACTGGCTCTTCATGCTCGCTCTCAATGATCATATTGTGCAAGATGACACAACAAGTCATGATCTCCCACATTTGATCTTTCGACCAGGTCTAAGCAGGGAACCGGATAACAACAAATCGAGATTGGAGCACACCAAATGCCCGCTCGACATCCTTCCTGCAAGCCTCCTGAACCTTCGCAAACCGGGCATTCTTGCCTCCTCGCACAGGGTTTGAGATGGTATTCACAAATGTCGACCATCTTGGATAGATGCCATCAGCTAGATAGTACCCCTTGTTGTAGTGCCGCCCATTGACCTCGAAGTTCACTGGAGGAGAATGACTATCAACAAGCTTGGCAAAGACAGGGAGCACTGCAGGACATTGTTGTCATTGTGAGTTCCTGGCATCCCAAAGAAAGAGTGCCAAATCCAGAGATCCTGTGTGGCCACTGCCTCAAGTACCACACTGCAACCGCCTTAGGCGCCTTTGTACAACCCCTGCCAAGCAAATGGACAGTTCTTCCATTTCCAATGCATGCAGTCGATGCTTCCAAGCATCCCAGGAGATCCTCTTACTGCATTCTGTGCCAGGATCCCAGCAATGTCTTTCGCATTGGGTGTTCACAAGTATTGTGGTCCAAACACTGCCACCACTGCCCTGCAGAACTTATAGAAACACTCAATGGTGGTGGAATCGGCCATGCGCCCATAGTCGTCGAGTCAATCACCGGGAGCTCCGTATGCAAGCATCCTGATGCGGAGCATCCCTCGACTACCCGCATCGACACTCCATCACCACCGCAAGCATCGAGAGGACCAATGACAAGAGCACATGCATGCAACATCGAGAACGAGATCACTTCTTTCCTCTCTGAGTTTCGTTCGGTTTCACATGAGAATGGGATTCTACCTCAAAGAGATACACTATGCGTTCTCAGGTACATCAGTGATCATCGTGAGGAAGCAAGGAGGAAGGCCCAAGCACCCACGGAACAAGAGAAGGAAGAAGAAGTCAAGAAGAAGGAAGGGAGCAAGATGGCCAAACCCCCTGGACACCCCGGGTGCCCGTTGAGGGAGTCCTGGATTAGGGGGTCCTCGGACAGCCGGGCTATGTACTTGTGCCGGACTGTTGGACTATGAAGATACAGGATTGAAGACTTCGTCACGTGTCCGGGTGGGACTCTCCTTTGCGTGAAAGGCAAGCTTGGCGATTCGGATATGTAGATTTCCTTCTCTATAACCAACTCTGTGTAACCCTAGCCCCCTCCGGTGTCTATATAAACCTGAGGGTTTAGTCTGTAGGACAACAACAATCATAATCATAGGCTAGCTTCTAGGGTTTAGCCTCTATGATCTCATGGTAGATCAACTCTTGTAATACTCATATCATCAAGATCAATCAATCAGGAAGTAGGGTATTACCTCCATAGAGAGGGCCCGAACCTGGGTAAACATTGTGTCCCCCGCCTCCTGTTACCATTAGCCTTAGGCGCACAGTTCGGGACCCCCTAACCGAGATCCACCGGTTCTGACACCGACATTGGTGCTTTCATTGAGAGTTCCACTATGTCGTCACCATAAGGCTTGATGGCTCCTTCAATCACCTACAACGATGCGATCCAGGGTGAGGTTTTCCTCCCCGGACAAATCTTCGTATTCCGCGGCTTTGCACTGCGAGCCAACTCGCTTGGCCAGCTGGAGCAGATCCATAGCTACGCCCCTAGCCATCAAGTCATGTTTGGAAGCCTGAACTACACTGTCGACATCCGCGGAGACTTGATCTTCGACGGATTCGAGCCCATGACAGGTGCGTCGTACAGTCACGATGAGCATGACTTAGATCTGCCATCGGATGGTGTTCAGGAGAACGCACATGCAGCTGCCCTGGCCTTAGATCTGGAGCAGATCATGCCTTCCGAGGACGGGTGGATAGACCCTGCCACGGAGGCCGCACACTCATTAGCGGTAGAGCCGAACACAGACTTCGCCTCCAATAAGGTCTGCGCCATCGGACCCTCGGACTCATCTCCGGCCATAGGCTCTGAACCGCGCACATCCATGCCTATCGAACCTGATTGGGTGCCGATCATGGAGTTTACCTCCGCGGATATCTTCCAGCACTCGCCCCTGGGTGACGTGCTAAATTCGTTGAAATCCCTCTCCCTATCAGGAGACTCTTGGCCGAACTATGTCCGGCTTGAGTGGGAAGCGGACGACGAAGAAATTCATTACCCACCCACCACCCACTTGGTAGCCACTGTCGAAGACTTAACCGACATGCTTGATTTTGACTTCGAAGACATCGACAGTATGGACGACGATGCTGGAGAAGAACAGGAACCACCGCCCACAGGGCGCTGGACAGCCACCTCATCATATGACATATATATGGTGGACACACCCAAAGAAAGAAAAGGCAATGAGGCAACGGAGGATAACCCCCTGGAGAAGCAATCTAAACGCCGGCATCAGTGGCGCCACTCTAAGCCCCGCCATAGCAAAAATAGTGATACCGGCACAAGAGACAATAGCACTCCGGATGATGCCGAAGACGAAAACAATCCTGCCCAGCCAGACTTTGAGTAGGCCGGACGGGAGGATGGGCAAGCTAGCCCTGATGAACAGGCAATGGATGGAGACTTGAAGGATGACAATTACATGCCCCTCTCACAAGACGAGGTGAGCCTCGGCGATGACGAATTTATCGTGCCTGAGGATCCCGTCAAGCAGGATCGCTTCAAGCGCCGACTTATAGCCACTGCAAAAAGCCTGAAGAAAAAGCAGCAACAGCTTCAAGCTGATCAAGATCTGCTAACTGATAGATGGACTGAGGTCCTGGCAACCGAGGAATACGGACTCGAGCGCCCAACCAAAAGCTACCCAAAGCGTAGGTTGTTACCTCAATTCAAAGAGGAGGCATTAGAGCCTACACTACCAACGCAGGATGCGACTGAGGGAGTCCTAGATTAGGGGGTGTCCGGATAGTCGGACTACCATCATCAGCCGAACTAGCATCGGCCGGACTATCATCATCGACCGGACTCCAAGACTATGAAGATACAAGATTGAAGACTTCGTCCCGTGTCCGGATGGGACTTTCCTTGGCGTGGAAGGCAAGCTTGGCGATACGGATACGTAGATCTCCTACCATTGTAACCGACTCTATGTAACCCTAGCCCTCTCCAGTGTCTATATAAACTGGATGGCTCTAGTCCATAGGACACAACAACAACCATTACAATCATACCATAGGCTAGTTTCTAGTGTTTAGCCTCCTTGATCTCGTGGTAGATCCACTCTTGTAAACATCCACAATATCAATATCAATCAAGCAGGACGTAGGGTTTTACCTCCATCAAGAGGGCCCGAACCTGGGTAAAACATCGTGTCCCTTGTCTCCTGTTACCATCCGCCTAGACGCACAGTTCGGGACCCCCTACCCGAGATCCGCCGGTTTTGACACCGACATTGGTGCTTTCATTGAGAATTCCTCTGTGTCGTCACCGATAGGCTTGATGGCCTCTTCAATCAACAACGACACAGTCTTGGGTGAGACTTTTCTCCCCGGACAGATCTTCGTATTCGGCGGCTTCGCACTGCGGGGCAACTCACTTGGCCATCTGGAGCAGATCGAAAGCTACGCCCCTGGCCGTCAGGTCAGGTTTGGAAGCCTAAACTTCACGGCCGGTATCCGCGGGGACTTGATCTTCGATGGATCTGAGCCACAGCCGAGCGTGCCACGCTGTCACGATGGGCACGACCTAACTCTGCCGCCGGACAGCGCCCTGGAGGCCGCACACGAATCCGCTCCGACCCATAGTCCGGAGCCGATCGCTCAGATCGAGGACGGATGGCTGGACACCGCCTCGGGAGCTGCAACTTCTACGGCGATGGAGCCGAACACTTACCTTGTCCCGCATAAATCTCATGACTCTAAGGTGCCGGACTCCCTGCCGGACTCTGAACCTCCTGTGCCCCTGCCAGTCGAATCCAATTGGGCGCCGATCATGGAATTCACCGCTGCGGACATCTTTCAGCACTCACCCTTCGGTGATATCTTAAATTCGCTGAAGCATCTCTCGCTATCCAGAGAGCCCTGGCCGAACTGCGGCCAAGATGGTTGGGACGCGGACGACGAAGAAATTCAGAGCCCACCCACCACCCACTTTGTAGCCACCATCGACGATCTAACCGACGTACTCGACTATGACTCCGACGACATCGACGGTATGGACGACGATGCCGGAGACTATCAAGAACCAGCGCCTACAGGACACTGGAAGACCACCTCGTCATACGACATATACATGGTGGACACCCCAAAAGATGGGGACAGCGAAGAAGCAACGGAGGCCGATTCCTTAAAGAAGCAGCCCAAGCGCCGACGTCAGCGGCGCCGCTCTAAATCCCGCCACAGCAAGAATGAAGATTCCGGCACAGGAGATAATAACACCCCGGAAAGTGCCGAAGACAACCCCCTCCCGCATGATCCATCGCAGGAGGAGACAGAAGCAAGCCCTCACGACAGGGCGGCAGACGAAGAGGTTGAGGATGATAATTACTTACCTCCCTCCGGAGACGAGGCAAGCCTCGACGACGACGAATTCGTCGTGCCTGAGGATCCCGTCGAACAAGAGCGTTTCAGACGCAGGCTAATGGCCACGGCAAACAGCCTAAAGAAAAAGAAGCCACAGCTTCAAGCTGATCAAGACCTACTGGCCGACAGATGGACCGAGGTCCTCGCGGCCGAATAGTATGAACTCGAACGCCCCTCCAAAAGTTACCCAAAACGCAAGTTGCTCCCCCGACTAGAGGAGGAAGCGTACAAACCTACATCACCAGCGCACAATACGGCAGACCGACCACCTCGTGGCCGCGACAGAGAGGCATGCAAGCCCTCCACCAAAACCGTACCCCGGCATCGCTCAAAAATCATGAAGCCACGGGGGAACGGGCCAGACTTGCGGGATATATTGGAGGATAAGGCAAGACAATCCAGATCTATCTATGGATCACGTGGGCGCCCCAAGACCCTACGACGAATACCGTCGCGCCGGATACAACTACTCTGGCCGGGCCGAACACAACAGACAATGCTCTCTCGAGCTACGTCGCGATATTGCTCAATACAGAGGCGCCGCACACCCACTATGCTTCACTGACGAAGTAATGGATCATCAAATCCCTGAAGGGTTTAAACCCATTAATATCGAATCCTACGATGGCACAACAGACCCCGCGGTTTGGATCGAGGATTATCTCCTCCATATACATATGGCCCGCGGCGACGATCTTCACGCCATCAAATATCTCCCTCTCAAGCTTAAAGGACCAGCTCGGCATTGGCTTAACAGCCTGTCCGCAGAGTCAATTGGATGCTGGGAAGACCTGGAAGCCGCATTCCTCGACAACTTCCAGGGCACGTATGTGCGACCACCGGACGCAGATGACCTAAGCCACATAATCCAGCAGCCAGACGAATCGGCCAGGCAATTCTGGACACGGTTCTTAACAAAGAAAAATCAAATCGTCGACTGTCCGGATGCAGAGGCCCTCGCTGCCTTCAAACATAACATCTGCGACCAGTGGCTGGCCCGGCACCTAGGACAGGAAAAGCCGAAATCCATGGCATCCCTCACATCACTCATGACCCGCTTCTGTGCGGGAGAGGATAGCTGGCTAGCTCGCAGCAACAACCTCAGCAAAAACGCTGGCAGTCCGGATACCAAGGACCGCAATGGCAGGTTGCGTCGAAACAAAAACAAACGCCGCATTAATGGCGACAGCAATGAGGATACGGCAGTCAACGCCGGATTCCGAGGCTCCAAGCCCGGTCAACGGAAGAAGCCATTCAAAAGAACCACTCCGGGCCCGTCCAATTTGGACCGAATACTCGACCGCTCCTGTCAAATACATGGAACCCCCGAAAAGCCAGCTAACCACACCAACAGAGATTGTTGGGTATTCAAGCAGGCAGGAAAATTAATCGCCGAATACAATGACAAGGGGCTACACAGCGATGACGAGGAAGAGACCCAGCCGCCGAACAACAGAGGACAAAAGGGATTCCCCCCTCAAGTTCGGACGGTAAACATGATATACGCAACGCATATACCCAAGAGGGAGCGGAAGCGTGCACTAAGGGACGTATACGCGATGGAGCCAGTCGCCCCAAAATTCAACCCATGGTCCTCTTGCCCGATCACTTTCGATCGAAGAGACCATCCGACCAGTATCCGCCATGGCGGATTCGCCGCATTGGTTTTAGACCCAATCGTCGATGGATTTCACCTCACGAGAGTCCTGATGGACGGCGACAGTAGCCTGAACCTGCTTTATCAGGATACAGTGCGCAAGATGGGCATAGACCCTTCAAGGATTAAACCTACAAAGACAACCTTCAAAGGCGTCATACCAGGTGTCGAGGCCAGTTGTACAGGCTCAGTCACACTGGAAGTGGTCTTCGGATCCCCGGATAATTTCCGAAGCGAGGAGTTAATCTTCGACATAGTCCCGTTCCGCAGTGGCTATCACGCTCTGCTCGGACGAACCGCGTTCGCAAAATTCAACGTGGTGCCGCATTATGCATACCTTAAGCTCAAGATGCCAGGCCCTCGTGGAGTAATCACGGTCAATGGAAACACGGAATGCTCCCTCCGAACGGAGGAACATACAGCGGCTCTCGCGGCAGAAGTACAGAGCAGCCTTTTAAGGCAATTTTCGAGTCCGGCCGTTAAATGACCGGACACGGCCAAACGCGCCCGGAGCAACATCAACCAAGACCACCTGGCACGTTCCGAGCAAGCGTAGCAATGTGGCCTCAACCCCAGCCCTCGCTCAATTGTAAGACAAACTCTCCGCGTACATAATTACGCCCTGGAGATACCATGGGCATAGGGCGAGAGGCACAACCACAATAGACCCAGAGTGCGGTTCGACCACACCAGGGGCTCCCAAGTGTGTCGCTCTTTTTTATCTTTTATTTCTCTCTTTTTTATACAGAACTCTGTCCGGCGGCGAACCTGCCGAACTCATGATGCAACAGCCAGGGAGGGACAAAGGCCGCGACGAACACTCAGATGGTCTCAATTACGAGCATTAAATTTGTTAAATACACCATTCCGCGGCCTATCCCTGGAGGGAGACGCCTTTAATTCGTCCAATCCCTTGCTTTCCGCACTATTTGTATCATTGCGCACTCATAGCAGATATTCTCGAATAAAATGCAGCACTTTTTGCCCATAATTGCACTACCTTATATATATATGTTCATTTACGACATGTTGCATCCGTACATTTTGGTACGGCCAAATACACCAGGGGCATATGTTCCCCGCATTATGGTGTGATAAAGTCCGAACACTTTCACAGGTGCGGCACCCCGAACTTATAGCATTATATGAATCGGCTCCGAATCATGTCTTGGGTCAATAGTTGGGTTTGCCCGGCTCCCATGTTTGGCACATTACGTTCCGTTCTATCGGCTAAGGTAGCACTAGGAGAACCACTGTGATTGCGCCCCGGTTGAGCCGGGTTAACGCCTCAGTGGAGAAAGCTAAAACTGACTGTCATGATAAGGCGAGAGACTGGTCGCTGTTCGAGAGGTCCTTTAGGGTCCTTAAAGACCTACGCCGCTTCGAGCGAAGTTCCGGATAATGTCCGACGAAGGCGTGGATAGCGCCCCTAATTCGGTCTTCCGAATACTAGGGGCTTCGCCGAAATTTAAAATTATAGAATTCTATGGCTAAGTGAGAGTGTTCAAGCACTATAAGTCCGGTTGCCTTGTTCGTTGTGTTGAGCGCCTCCCTAGATGGACCCAAAAATGGGAACAAGAGTGCTCAAGCTTATCCCGAACACCCCAGCACTCATGGCATGGGGGCTGAAGCCGACGACTTGCCATCTCTCAGATTTAATAAACGGCCGCACAGAAGGTAATATTTTAAATTAACAAGCGTTGCTTAGCGCATATGAACAAAATTTTCAGCGCACAGGATAACACATTGCGAATTTACTCAATAATTACATCCCTGGGGCACTCATCCGCAATCTTGCGGGCACCCTTCAGGACAGTCTTATAGTACATTTTGGGCGTACGATATTCCTTGCCCGCTGGTGGCACGTCAGCGGTTAGCTTCTCCGCATCCAGCTTGCCCCAATGCACCTTTGCGCGGGCAAGGGCCCGACGAGCACCTTCAATACAGGCGGAGCGCTTGATAACCTCCACCCAGGGGCATGCATCCACCAACCGTCGCATGAGGCCGAAGTAGCTCCCAGGCATGGCCTCTCCAGGCCACAGCCGGACTATGAGGCCCTTCATGGCCTGCTCGGCCGCCTTGTGGAGCTCGACCAGCTGCTTCAGCTGGTCGCTATGGGGCACCAGATGGCCGGCCTCAGCATACTGAGACCAGAAGACCTTCTCCGTTGAGCTCCCCTCCTCGGCTCGGTAGAATGCGGCGGCATCAGACACGCTGTGAGGCAGATCTGCAAACGCCCCTGGAGAGCTCCGAATTCGGGTAAGTAACACGTAATTTACATTCACATGCTTGCTTTGCATGAAAAATGCCTTACCCGCCGCTATCTTCCTCGCCAACTCAATCTCCTGAAGGGACTTATGGGCATCGGCCTTGGCAGTCTTGGCACTTTCGAGAGCCGAGGCAAGCTCGGACTCTCGAGTCTTTGAGTCACGCTCCAAACTCTCATGCTTTTCCATGAGAGCCTGGAGCTCTTGCTGAACCACCGCCACCCGCGCCTCCTGCTTTTCTCGCTCTGCCCGTTCTGCGGCCGCATTGTGTTCGGCCGCAGACACGGCCTCCTTCAAGGTCGCCACCTCGTTCGTGGCCCCTGCAGTACCCATGTTATCCTTGTTATTTTTTGTTGCAACCTAAATCCTTTTCTGTAAGGTACAAGTTCAAAGTGGTGTTACTCACCTTCTTTGTCCTGGAGCTGCTTCTTGGCGCGGCCGAGCTCTTGCTCGGACCGCTCGAGCTCCTGCTTCAAAGCACCGACCTCCGCAGTCAGTGCGGCAGAGGTCAGCAGCGTAGCCTGCAACCCATATTGACATAATTTTTTAGCAACCCTGCGTATATCTTCTTTTTTCAGATCCTCAGTCCGGCTTTTCTTTCCGAACACTGAACCGAGCATCAGGGGCTACTGTCTATGTGGTATTACATTGCATATTTTTAACTTCTTACCTCAAAGCCTGATAGAAGGCTACTGCAGGCTTCGGTCAGCCCGCTCTTGGCGAGCTGTACCTTCTGAATCACCGCACTCATAATAGTGCGGTGTTCTTCCTCGATGGAAGTGCTCTGGAGCGCCTCCAACAAATTGTCCGGCGCCTCCGGTTGGACGGAAGCCGCCGGCGTCACGGTCTTGCCCTTCGTGCGAAGGGGCTGCCGGCCGGACTCCGGAACCACTGCGGGTTTTGATATGGAGTCCGGCGCAAAGTCCGAGAGGACGCCTTGTGGCGCCTCCGGAGCCTCCCCCTGATGGGTCCCTTCTTGGGATCCCACCTCGGCGTCCTCGGTGTCGCGAGGGGTGAAGGCGGTCGGGATGGAGTCTACATCCGACGGAGCCAACGACCCGCTCGATGAAGCGGGGAGATCATCATTGGCCGGACTACAGGCAGCATGCGGCATCAGAATGACACTATGTGACACAGAAAAAGAAATTATAAATCACTCAGGAATCTGGATACTTACGATCTCGCCGGAGGCCTGCCCTTGAAGGCCATTCTTCCTTGACAACGTTGATGTTGGCGGAGCTGTCCGGGGGAATAGTCCATCCCCTCTTGGACCCTTCGGCCTCCCCTGTTGGGGAAGCCTTCCTCTTCCTCTCTCCCTCCTCTGGGAGAGAGTCCTCTTTCTCCTCCTCGTTTTCGGGGGAGGAGTCCGCCCCGGAGTCGTCGGACACCAGAAAACAGGAACTCTTTTGAGCACCCGTGGCCTCCTTCTTGGCCTTCTTCTCCGGCACCACGTGCGGTGCCGGAACCAGCAGCCTCGCTAGACGGGCATCTACTGGGTTTTCTGGCATGGGAGCCGGGCAGATAATCTGCTCCGCCTTCCTCATCCAGTCCTATCAGAGGAAAAGGGGAAATTAAAACCCGCATAGAGTCAAACTATGAAAAGCGAGTGTCCCGTAAAGGGGTAGAACCACTTACCTCGTCGGCTTGGTGCTGCGAGTGAAATCCACGATCTTCAGTCGCGGATGCGGGGGCTTCGGCGCCCTTAAACAGCACCCTCCAGGCGCCTTCGTACGTCGTGTCAAAGAGCCCTCTCAGCGCCTGGTGCTGTTCCGGATTGAACTCCCACAGATTGAATGCCTGCTCTTGGCATGGGAGAACCCGGCGGACGAGCATGACCTGGACCACGTTAACCAGCCTGAGCTTCTTCAACAGCTTCTGGATACAGGCTTGGAGTCCCGTCACCTCCTCCGAACTACCCCATAGCAAGCCCTTCTCTTTCCAGGAGGTGAGTTGCGTGGGGATACCAGATCTGAACTCGGGGGCCGCCGCCCACTTAGGGTCGCGTGGCTCGGTGATATAGAACCACCCCGATTGCCACCCCTTGATGGATTCCACGAAGGCCCCTTCGAACCAAAGGACATTGGGCATCTTGCCCAACATGGCGCCTCCGCACTCCGCTTGAGTGCCTTTCACTACCTTCGGCTTGACATTGAAGGTCTTGAGCCACAAGCCAAAGTGGGGCTGGATGCAGAGGAAGGCCTCGCACACGACGATAAACGCCGAGATGTTGAGGATGAAGTTCGGCGCCAGATCATGGAAATCCAGGCCATAGTAGAACATGAGCCCCCGGACAAAGGGGTGAAGTGGAAAACCCAGTCCACAGAGGAAGTGGGAAAGAAAAACGACCCTCTCATGGGGCCTGGGGGTGGGGATGAGCTGCCCCTCATCGGGCAGCCGGTGCGCGATGTCGCCGCACAGGTAGCCGGCGCTGCGCAGTCTTTCGATGTGCTCCTCCGTAACGGAGGAGGTCATCCACTTGCCTCCCGCTCCGGACATAACTGGGGAAGGTTGAGACGAGATGTGCGGGCTTGGGCGCTGGAGCTCGAGTGCACGGAAATGGATAAGCAAAGGAGGAAGAAGGCGTAGGTGAAAAGGTGAATCCTTATCCCTTATATGGGCGGGCGAAGTCTACGCGTCCCCCACCGGCCTGGTAAAACTCACTTATCCCCCAAGCGTCACCATCAATGGCGTAGTTGGGTTACTCACGTCCGTATTGATGAGAATCCCGGATTAAGGGGGAACACGATCTCTGCTTCGACAAGACGTGCCAAGGAAACCGCTTCGCTAAATGCGCTGAGGTGGTAGAGTAAAAAACGATTCAAGTAATGGCTTGGTAGTGGCGTGACGTCATGCCGCAAAAAACGTCAGCAGATTGAACTTGTGTATATATTATTCTCTCTACGGTGGAATGTGGAATTTTATTTTGCAGAGCCGAACACTATCCTGGTGTTCACAATCTTCTATTATTCGGAGGAGGAACCTGCCTTGCAATGCCATGCAATATACGCGCCGGACTTATCGTCATTGAAGCCTGGTTCAGGGGCTACTGAGGGAGTCCTGGATTAGGGGGTGTCTGGATAGTCGGACTACCATCATCAGCCGAACTATCATCGGTCGGACTATCATCATCGACCGGACTCCAAGACTATGAAGATACAAGATTGAAGACTTCGTCCCGTGTCCGGATGGGACTTTCCTTGGCGTGGAAGGCAAGCTTGGCGATACGGATACGTAGATCTCCTACCATTGTAACCGACTCTATGTAACCCTAGCCCTCTCTGGTGTCTATATAAACCGGATGGCTCTAGTCCGTAGGACACAACAACAACCATTACAATCATACCATAGGCTAGCTTCTAGGGTTTAGCCTCCTTGATCTCGTGGTAGATCCACTCTTGTAAACATCCACAATATCAATATCAATCAAGCAGGACGTAGGGTTTTACCTCCATCAAGAGGGCCCGAACCTGGGTAAAACATCGTGTCCTTGTCTCCTGTTACCATCCGCCTAGACGCACAGTTCGGGACCCCCTACCCGAGATCCGCCGGTCTTGACACCGACAGCGACCGACCGGCCGCCTCGTGGCCGAGATAAAGCGGCGTATCATCCCGAACACGAGCCCGCACCCCGTCGCCAAACAAATAAGAACACGAAGGCCGGGGGCTACAAGCATGACCTGCGAGACGAGCTAGAAAACAAAGCAGGACAGTTAAGATCGATCTATGGATCACGGGGGCGCGCCCCAATGTGTCACGATGACCATCGTGCCGGATACATTAAATACAAATCTGGCCAGGCCGAATACTACAGACCAGACCCAGTTGAACTGCGTTGTGATGTAGCCCGGCATAGAGACGCTGCACACCCCCGATGCTTCACTGACGAAGTAATGGAGCATGAGTTCCTAGAAGGGTTTAAACCCGTGAACATCAAATCATATGATGGGACAACAGACCCCGTGGTATGGATTGAAGATTTCCTTCTCCACATTCACATGGCCCACGGTGATGATCTACATGCCATCAAGTACCTCCCACTAAAACTCAAGGGACCGGCTCATTGTCTGAATAGCCTGCCGGCAAACTCCATTGGCAGTTGGGAGAACCTGGAAGACGCATTCCTTGACAACTTCCAGGGTACTTATGTGCGACCACTGGATGCTGATGACTTAAGTCACATAACCCAACAGCCCGGAGAGTCAGCCAGGAAATTCTGGACTTGGTTCCTAACTAAAAAGAACCAAATCATTGACTGTCCGGATGCTGAAGCCCTGGCGGCCTTTAAGCATAACATCCGTGACGAGTGGCTTGCCCGACACCTCGGCCAAGATAAGTCGAAGTCCATGGCAGCCCTCACAACACTCATGACCCGCTTTTGTGCGGGCGAGGACAGCTGGCTGGCTCACAGCAACAGCACATCAAGAAACCCTGGCACCTCAGATGTCAGAGACAGCAACGGCAAGCCCCGACACAACAGACACAAGTGTCGCAAAAATGGCGATAACGCCGAAGACACGGCCGTCAATGCCGGATTCAGTGGCTCTAAGTCCGGTCAGCGGAAGAAGCCATTCAAAAGAAACAATTCGGGCCCGTCCAGTCTGGACCGCATACTCGATCACTCATGTCAAATTCACGGCACCCCCGATAAACCAGCCAACCACACCAACAGAGAATGTTGGGTGTTCAAACAGGCCGACAAGTTGAATGTCGAAAACAAGAAAAAGGGGCCGCATAGTGATGATGACAAGGAGCCCCGACTGCCGAACACAGGAGGACAGAAGACATTTCCTCCCCAAGTAAAAACGATAAATATGATATACGCAACCCATATTCCCAAGAGGGAGCGGAAGCGTGCACTAAGGGACGTCTACGCGATGGAGCCAGTCGCTGCAAAGTTTAACCCATGGTCTTCTTGTCCGATCACCTTTGATTGCAGGGATCATCCGACCAGCATCCGTCATGGCGGTTCGGCCGTACTCGTCCTTGACCTTGTCATTAACGGATTCCACCTCACACGAGTCCTCATGGACGGTGGCAGCAGCCTGAACCTGCTCTATCGGGATACAGTGCGCAAATGGGCATCGATCCCTCAAGGATCAAACCACCAAAACAACCTTCAAAAGTGTTATACCGGGTGTAGAGGCCTGTTGCACGGGCTCAATTACACTGGAAGTAGTCTTCGGATCTCCGAACAATTTCTGAAGCGAGGAGTTAATCTTTGATATCGTCCCCTTCCGCAGTGGCTACCATGCATTGCTTGGACGAACCGCATTTGCCAGATTCAATGCGGTGCCACACTATGCTTACCTCAAGCTCAAGATGCCCGGACCTCGCGGGGTTATAACAGTCAATGTAAACACAGAGCGCTCCCTCCGTACGGAGGAGCACACTACGGCCCTCGCAGCAGAAGTACAGACCAATCTTCTTAGGCAGACCTCCAATTCGGCTATAAAGCCTCCGGACACCGTTAAGCGGGTCTGAAGTACTCTGCAACAGGATCGGCCGGCACGTCCTGAGCTCGCCTAGCAATTCGGCCTCCGTCCTAGTCCCAGTCAAGCGGTGAATTCCGTGCCGCACGTACATAATTACGCACTTAAAATACCATGGGCAAAGGCGGAGGCACAGCTACAATGCGGCCCACAATGCGGCTCAACCGCCCCAGGACCCGTATACCTTCACCCTTTTCTTTCTTTCAGGTCCCTATTTCCTGGAGGCTCTTCCGATAACCTGATTATTGGACCCATCACGGAACGGAAACACCAAGGAAGCAAGGAGCTTTGACGAATAAGGGAATCCCTAGGTGGTCTCTGATAACGATCTCTATACCTCTTTTACATACCCACACGCAGCTCGCTCTTGGTTAGGACATGTCAAATAGTCCTATTTTGCTTATGGCACTACTTGTATACATATGCCTTGACGTATTATCCAAATAACAATAGAAAAATAATGTACAGCACCAGCTTATTATTACATTTCTTTATCTTTTTCCTTGACTATTTATTACAAATTGCATCCGTACATTTTGGTACGTTCAGCTCGCCAGGGGCTTTGGTGTACCCCATAACACGATAAGAAAAGTCTGAACACTTTCGAAAGTGTGGCACCCCGAACTTATAGCATTATATGCATCAGCTCCGAATCATGTCTTGGGTCAATAGTTGGGTTTGCCCGGCTCCCATGTTTTGCTGCCTTACGTTCTGCTATATCGGATAAGGTGTAACATCCCAAATTTTCAATTTGGAATGTTATACATAGATCATCATTGCATATCATATTTTTGTTGCATCATTGGCTCGATCCTAGAAATTCTATGCAACTCAAGGACCCTCGGAGAGAGTTGGGGATTTCGTTATTTTCTTATTTGATTTTTTCTCAAATTTTGAAAATAGGATCATTGATTTTATTTATTTTATCTTCAGTTATTTCTAGTACCAAAAGTTCAGAGAGGGAATAAAATAACTTTCCCAAAATAAAGAAATAATGAAGATTTAATAAAAATCGAATAAGATTCATTTTGGAGTTTTCGCCTTTTATTTGAATTTAGGAAAATGTGCATTTTTTAAAATTGCATTTAGGCCCCAAATAAATGTTCATCTTTTCCAGCTTGATTTTAGAAGCCGGGGAAAATTTATTTCGGGATTTTTGGAGACCGTTTAGTATTCCTTTTTATTTTTCTTCTGCGCGGAATTATAAAAAAACACGCAACCGACCTACGGGCCGTGCCCGAGCGGGACTCCGCCCGGGGGCGCCTTTAAATAGCGCCGCCGCCGCCAACCGTCGCCGCCCCGCCAGCCCGCAGCCGCCGCCGGCCCACACCCGCGCCAAACCCTAACTCTAGCCGCCAGCCGCCGCCGCCAGCCGCCGCCGCCGCCGGAGCATCGCCGGACTTCGCCGATGCTGCCGCCGAGGTTCGCCGCCGCCTTGATTCACGTGTCGCCGGTTTTTTTATAAAAACCGAGCGAGTTTTTCTTTGGTTTTTTTTCTTTTTTTCGGTTGTTCGTTAGATCGGTTTTATTCTCGGTTCGGTTAAATAGCGAGCGTTCGCTCGTTCGTTCGTTTTAACGAACGTACTCGTCAGATCTGTTTAGTCAACAAACGTTCGTTCGTCAGCCTATTCGTCGTTTTTCATTTTCTCGGATTTAATCCGCGATTTTTCTGATCGCGATTCCTGATCCGATTTTCGTTTTAGTATAACTTTTCGCTTGTTTGTCAGAATCAGGCGATTCAAGCGTCTGGAGTTTCGTCTCGAAACCCTCTTTCCGAATAATCAACTTAAACAAGTTTTTGCTTCTGTAAAATTTGACTTAGATCCAGATTAGTAAAATGAAGCTGTTTTCTTTCGTCGTTTGACTTTCGTTGCTTTGTTTGATTTGGTTCTTTTTGCAAACCGGAGTTCTTAAGTTGAACATTCTGGTTAGATCTTTTATTCGAGTTTTACCAGTGCATTAGATGAGTACTTATTGTATGTTTGTTTGTTTGTTTGTCTGCGATAGAATACCCAGAGTGCGCCGCCTGTTACTTCGAGTCTCTAGGTTTTGCGGATCATCAGCAAGGCAAGTAACACTTTGATCATACCTTTTCTACTACCCAGTTTTTATGCATTAGATTAATCCTCAAACACTTGCATGATTAGGATCTAATTAAATTGTGGATTTTGGGAAGTAGATTGAGGTAGTACCTATTACCTATTTTATTATCAAACCCTTGGGAGTTACCTCTACATTTGCTTATTATGTCATGCTATGCTAGTAGACGTGGATTGGGTGAGTGTATCCATGACAGATGTGAGATTGTTATTTAATGGTTTATTTAAGGTGGCAACTTAAACACACATCTGGGTGGATTGAGGCACCTGGTTTCTATCAGGACTTGCCTGTATTTCTTCGGACCGCCACCCAGGCTCAAAGGGATCATGAGATTATTCAAACTAGAAACTTCCGTGTGCAGCCACAAGCCATTATGGGCTCTGGCATAGTTGATTAAGTTGTGCAAACTCTTACGGGTAGACTAGCAGATGTAGGGGAAAGTAGGTGTACCGGTCTACCCACATGTAAGGTGCTAGCGCTTCCGAAAGACTATGTCTCGGTCATCCGTTTCTCAAACATCATGTAGTGCGAGGAATCAAACGGAGGCGATCGAGTCTTGTGGGGAAAAGTGCGCAAACCTCTGTAGAGTGTATAAACTAATCATGATTAGCCGTGTCCCCGGTTATGGACGTTTTGAGTATCTAGTACCTGGATATCATGTGAATCTCATCACGTTACTCTAATTTAATATTGTTGGGTTTAATGAGTACTTTTAATTGGGATTGAGAATGTTGTCAACCATTCTCAATGTTTAATAACCACCATGATAGTTAACTAAATTTATTCCTTTGCAGTACGGAAAAATTGGCTTTATGCAAAACTGTAACCATAGAGCTTTTACACCAGCCAAATTGCATGTAGTGTAGCTTATTCCATTGTTATTCTCTATGTGTTACATTGCCAGCATATTCCATGTGCTGACCCGTTTTTGGGCTGCAACGTTTCATGTTGCAGACTTTTCAGACGACGAGTAAGGTGCTTTTAGGTTGTGGTTCTATACTCAGTGATGCCGTTGGAGTTGATGGACTCGCTTATCTTCCAAGCCTTCCGTTGTTATCGTTTTTAGATGGCCTTAAGCCATATATATTTTAATAAGTTCTCTTTTGAGACATTCCATGTAATAAGTGTGTGATTGCTACTCTGTTATAAACCCTCCAAGTACTATGTGGTGTCAGCATTACTGATCCAGGGATGACACTGAGCACAGAGATCAGACTGGTTGAGGTCTGGTCGCTACAAGGTGGTATGAGAGCACACGCTGACTGTAGGACACGGTCACTAAGCTAAAGCCCTAGATCACTACTCTTTCTTCTCATTTCTGATTTCTCATCTTTTCTATTCTTTAGGATGGCGGGTGCAAGGATCAAGTTCGCACAACCAGATGAGAATTCACCTTTTGGATGTCACTTGAAGGAAGCCACTAGATACCTGAACATAGGAGTACCAAGCTTCACCGGTACTTTCAACGCCACTTTACCCGAAGAGGAGCGCTAGAGGATTCAAGTCTACATTCCAGGAAGGACATTTGCACCAGTCACGGAGCCAATAGAGTTTACCTTTGATGTACCAACATGGAGCCTAGGAAAAAGCATGGCAGCTCACATCGCCATGGGACGGATTGGAGAAGTTTACCACAACGACCTCAAGAATACTATCTACCAGATTTGTGGGCGCCGAGATGAGCATTGGGAGATGATCACCACCAAAAGGGACCGATCAATCGCAGCTTATATTCAGGGGTTAAACCAACACATCCGACGCCAGGAGAATCAGATGTGCGCAGATATGGAGGAACTACAGAAGGCTATGACCAGGATCAAGGAGCTAGAAGCAGAACTCAAGGCTACACGTAAAGACTATATGGAAGAAATCGTCGCTCTAGTAAGACAGAACGGTGACCTTAAGGAGAAGATTGGAGTATTCATGGGAGGATCAGCACCCAGAGAGGAAGAGGATGAACCTACTTGCCCAGATAATTATATCATCATCGACGACACCGACTCGGATCCCGAAGACAACGATGATGACTATGTTGATGAAGCTGGAGCAGGTATCATGGAATCTTCATCGGAGCAGTTTTTCTAGTTGACCACCATAACAGTAGTAGAATTTTCCACCATTTAATTAGTTTTAGTCCAAGCACTTTTGTAACGATAGTTAGACCGTCGTATGCCCTTGTCTGAATTGATTGGAATGATATTGTGTGTTTTGTCTCATGTGCATATGGGTAGTGTTATCCCACTAGACCTCATTCTATTCTTAACTCTCCCCTTTAAATCCTCAGATGCCTCCGAGACGCGACCCCGAGTTTGTTTTTCCGCCAGAGATCACTCAGTTGATTCAGCAGCAGAATACCTTGATTCAAACATTGGTACAGAACCAAGGCAACAACAACAGCAACCCACCACCACCACCACCTGTTGACCATCTAGCACGTTTCTTAAGGTTGAATCCGCCGGTGTTTTCCAGTAGCACCGAGCCAATAGTAGCAGATGATTGGCTCCGTAAGATAGGGAGGGAGTTGACCACTGTAGGATGCACGGATGGAGAAAAGGTGAAGTTTGCCGCACATGAGCTTGACGGACCCGCAGCAGCATGGTGGGAGAATTTTACACCCACTTACCCTGTAGACACTGTCACATGGAATCAGTTTCAGCAAGCTTTTCATACTGCCCATGTTTCAGCAGGAGCTATGGCCATGAAGACGCGTGAGTTTCACAACTTACGCCAAGGAGGACGGATAGTTGGCCAGTATGTGGATGATTTTAGTAAGCTAGCACGTTATGCCCCAGATGACGTTGCTACGGATGCAGCTAAGCAGGAGAAGTTTCTAGAAGGACTGAATGATGAGCTGAGCATGCAGTTGATGGTAGCCACTTTCAATAACTACTAGGAGTTAGTAGATCGTGCTCTTATGATTGAGGGGAAGCAGCAGCAGATTGACAATCGTAAGAGGAAGTATGCACAGGGGAAGTACAATTTTGGAGCTCAGCAGAAGCCACGCTTTACCCCAAAGTCAGGGAGACACTTTCAGCATACTCATGGAGGAGGTAGCTCGCACAATCATAATGGTGCAAAGAATGGAAACGGGAATGAAGGAAGCAATGGACAAAGCCGGACCAACCCTTCAACACAATCCAAGGCAGACCTGAGTCATATCACTTGTTATAAGTGCCGTAAGACTGGGCATTATGCAAATGATTGCCCAGAAGCCCAAAATGGAAATGGCAATGGAAGCTCAGGAAAGAAGCCGAACCCTTTCATCAGGGGGCAAGTGAACCACGTTCCCGTGGAGGAGGTTGAAGCTCAGCCAGACGCAGTAATAGGTAAGTTTTTGGTTAAGGCATTTACTGCAGTTGTTCTTTTTGATACTGGTGCATCGCATTCATACATATCAAGGGGATTTGTGGATAAGTTTAGCCTGCCCACTAAGACTCTTAAGACACCTATACTAGTGAGTTCACCGGGAGCTGAGTTTATGGTCAGTCAAGGATGCTTTCAGGTGCCATTAAGTATAGGAAGGCATGTTTTCCCAACGGATTTAATTATATTGGAATCCCTAGGTTTGGATGTAATTCTTGGTATGGATTGGCTGTCAATGTATGGAGGGAACATTGATTGCGCCAGTAAGTCGATTTTGCTTACGACACCAGAAGGAAGAAAAATCAAGTATGTATCACGGCATGAGCCAAGAAGAGCACATGTGAATTCCTTATCAGGAGTTGTGCAGGAGGAAGTACCAGTGGTAAGGGATTTCCCCGATGTATTTCCAGAAGAGTTGCCAGGCATGCCACCGGATAGGGACATTGAGTTCTTAATTGAACTACTGCCAGGCACTGGGCCTATATCCAAGAGACCGTACAGGATGCCAGCCCAAGATTTGGAGGAAATTAAGAAGCAGATTAAGGAGTTGTTGGATAAAGGTTTTATTCGCCCAAGTTCTTCGCCTTGGGGATCGCCAGTACTTCTGGTGGAAAAGAAGGATGGATCGTTAAGAATGGTTGTCGATTATCGCGGATTGAATGAAGTAACCATCAAGAACAAGTACCCACTACCAATGATCAATGATCTGTTTGATCGGTTGCAAGGAACTAAGGTGTTTTCCAAGATCGATTTGCGATCAGGATACCATCAGTTGAAGATTCGAGAGCAAGATATACCGAAGACGGCTTTTACCACCAAGTATGGGCTGTATGAGTATACCGTTATGTCATTTGGTCTGACTAACGCCCCAGCCTATTTTATGAACATGATGAACAAGGTGTTTATGGAGTTTTTGGATAAGTTCGTCGTAGTGTTCATTGATGATATTTTGGTTTACTCGAAGAATGAAGAGGAACATAAGGAACACTTGCGTTTGGTACTCGAGAAGCTCAGAGAACATCAGCTATACGCCAAGTTCAGCAAGTGTGAGTTTTGGTTGAAGGAAGTTGGATTTCTCGGACATGTTATATCCAGAGAAGGTATTGCCGTAGACCCCACTAAAGTTGTCACTGTGACAAACTGGGAAGCAATAACAACAGTTGGAGAGATCAGGAGTTTCCTTGGACTCGCAGGATACTACCGGAGATTTATTGAAAATTTCTCGAAGACTGCGAAGCCTATGACAGAGTTGTTGAAGAAGGATACTAAGTTCATTTGGACTAAGGAGTGTGAGGCTAGTTTCCAGGAGTTGAAGAAACGTTTGGTTACCTCACCAGTATTAATTCTGCCAGATCAGATTAAGGATTATGAAGTGTATTGCGACGCTTCACGTCAAGGACTTGGAGCAGTGCTTATGCAGGAGGGAAGAGTTG
The DNA here is from genome assembly GCF_002162155.2 of Triticum dicoccoides. NCBI lineage: Eukaryota > Viridiplantae > Streptophyta > Magnoliopsida > Poales > Poaceae > Triticum > Triticum dicoccoides. The sequence continues at coordinate 600,590,947 of NC_041391.1, forward strand.
TTTCGTATGCTTCACGACAGCTTAAGCCTCATGAGTTGAATTATGCTACTCATGATTTGGAGTTAGCAGCCGTAGTGCACGCACTGAAAACATGGAGACATTTTCTCATTGGAAATCATTGTGAGGTGTACACGGATCATAAGAGTTTGAAGTACATCTTCACGCAGAAGGAGTTAAATCTCAGGCAGAGGAGATGGTTGGAGCTTATTAAGGATTATGTTATGAGATTGCATTATCACCCCGGGAAGGCTAACGTTGTAGCAGACGCGTTGAGCCGTAAGAGCCACGTCAATACACTAATGATGGGAGGAATACCCAAGGAGTTAGCCGAAGATCTTCATGATCTATGTTTGGAAATAGTTCCGAGAGGCTATGTAGCAGCAATGGAGATTCAGTCTACGTTGATGGATAAAATCAGAGAAGCTCAAAAGACAGATAAGGAAGTTGCCTCTATAAAGGAGAAAATGAGCGAAGGAAAGGCTAAGGGATTTCATGAGGATGAGTACGGTACCCTACGATTTGAGGACCGTGTTTATGTGCCCAATGACCCGGAGATCAGGAAGTTGATTCTGCAAGAGGCACATGATTCACCATATTCGATTCACCCCGGGAATACCAAGATGTATTTGGATTTGAAGGAAACTTTCTGGTGGACCGGAATAAAGAAGGATATTGCAGAGTACGTAGCAGTTTGTGATGTATGTCAGAGGGTGAAGGAAGAACGTCAAAAGCCAGCCAGATTGTTGCAGCCATTGCCTATACCCGAATGGAAGTGGGGCAAACTAGGCATGGATTTCATCACAGGATTGCCCAGGACTCGTTCAGGCTATGACTCGATTTGAGTTGGAGTCGATCATTTGACGAAGGTAGCTCATTTCATTCCAGTAAAGACTGCCTACAGCGGTGCCAAATTGGCTAAGATATACATGACAAGGATTGTCTGTTTGTATGGAGTTCCGAGGAGTATCGTATCAGATAGAGGAACCCAATTCACCTCAAAGTTCTGGAAGCAGTTGCACAAAACATTGGGAACCAGGCTGGAGTTTAGCACAGCTTTCCATCCACAGACAGATGGACAGACCGAGAGAGTCAATCAGATTTTGGAGGATATGCTTAGAGCTTGTGTGTTGGATTATGGATCAAGTTGGGATGACAACTTGCCATATGCGGAGTTTTCTTACAACAACAGTTATCAATCTAGTTTGAAGATGGCCCCTTTCGAAGCCTTGTACGGAAGGAGGTGCAGAACCCCGTTGTTGTGGGATGAGGTTGGAGACTGCCAGTTGTTTGGACCGGATTTGATTAAGGAGTCTGAACAGAAAGTAAAGTTGATCTGCGATAGGCTCAAGGTAGCTCAGTCAAGGTAGAAGAGCTATGCAGATTCAAAACGCAAGGAGACAGAACACGAAGTCTAAGACAGAGTTTATCTTCGAGTATCTCCACTACGAGGAGGTAAGCGCTTTGGAGTAAAAGGAAAGTTAGCACCACGTTTTGTGGGGCCATACAAGGTTTTGGAATGCATGGGAGAAGTAGCGTACAAGTTGGAATTACCTGAGGGATTGTCAGGAGTTCACGATGTGTTCCATGTTTCATAGTTGAAGAAGTGTCACGCAGAAATAGCTGATATACCACTGAGAGATACTGTGCCACTGGGAGCAATTCAGTTGAAGGATGATTTGACTTATGAAGAGAAACCAGTTAGAATTCTGGATTATGCCAGTCGAGTTACCCGCAGTAAGGTTATCAAGTTTTGCAAAGTTCAGTGGAGCCACCACACCGAGGAGGAAGCCACCTGGGAGCGAGAGGAAGATCTGCTCAAGGACCACCCTCACCTATTTGCTAGCCAACCCGAATCTCGAGGGCGAGATTCATCTTAAGGGGGGTAGGTTTGTAACATTCCAAATTTTCAATTTGGAATATTATACATAGATCATCATTGCATATCATATTTTTGTTGCATCATTGGCTCGATCCTAGAAATTCTATGCAACTCAAGGACCCTCGGAGAGAGTTGGGGATTTCGTTATTTTCTTATTTGAGTTTTTCTCAAATTTTAAAAATAGGATCATTTATTTCATTTATTTTATCTTCAATTATTTCTACTACCAAAAATTCAGAGAGGGAATAAAACGACTTTCCCAAAATAAAGAAATAATGAAGATTTAATAAAAAAATCAAATATGATTTATTTTGGAGTTTTCGCCTTTTATTTGAATTTAGGAAAAAATGTGCGTTTTTCAAAATTGCATTTAGCCCCAAATAAATGTTCATCTTGTCTGGCTTGATTTTAGAAGTCGGGGAAAATTTATTTCGGGATTTTTGGAGTCCGTTTAGTATTTCTTTTTATTTTTCTTCTGCGCGGAATTATATAAAAAAACACGCAGCCGACCTACGGGTCGTGCCCGAGCGGGAATCCACCCGGGGGCGCCTTTAAATAGCGCCGCCGCCGCCAGCCGCCGCTGCCCCACCAGCCCGCAACCGCCGCCGGCCCACACCCGCGCCAAACCCTAACCCTAGCCGCCA
>NC_041391.1:600594132-600601882 GCF_002162155.2 Triticum dicoccoides
TCGATTCGCGTGTCGCCGGGTTTTTTATATAAAAACCGAGCGGGTTTTTCTTCGGTTTTTTTTCTTTTTTTTCGGTTGTTCGTTAGATTGGTTTTATTCTCGGTTCGGTTAAATAGCGAGCGTTCGCTCGTTCGTTCGTTTTAACGAACATACTCGTCAGATCTGTTTAGTCAACGAACGTTCGTTTGTCAGCCTGTTCGTCGTTTTTCATTTTCTCGGATTTAATCCGTGATTTTTCTGATCGCGATTCCTGATCCGATTTTCGTTTTAGTATAACTTTTTGCTCGTTTGTCGGAATCAGGCAATTCAAGCGTCTGGAGTTTCGTCTCGAAACCCTCTTTCCGAATAATCAACTTAAACAAGTTTTTACTTCTGTAAAATTTGACTTAGATCCAGATTAGTAAAACGAAGTTGTTTTCTTTCGCCGTTTGACTTTCGTTGCTTTGTTTGATTTGGTTCTTTTTGCAAACCGGAGTTCTTAAGTTGAACATTCTGGTTAGATCTTTTATTCGAGTTTTACCAGTGCATTAGATGAGTACTTATTGTATGTTTGTTTGTTTGTTTGTCTGCGATAGAATACCCAGAGTGCGCCGCCTGTTACTTTGAGTCTCTAGGTTTTGCGGATCATCAGCAAGGCAAGTAACACTTTGATCATACCTTTTCTACTACCTAGTTTTTATGCATTAGATTAATCCTCAAACACTTGCATGATTAGGATCTAATTAAATTGTGGGTTTTGGGAAGTAGATTGAGGTAGTACCTATTACCTGTTTTATTATCAAACCCTTGGGAGTTACCTCTACGTTTGCTTATTATGTCATGCTATGCTAGTAGACGTCGATTGGGTGAGTGTATCCATGACAGATGTGAGATTGTTATTTAATGGTTTATTTAAGGTGGCAACTTAAACACACATCTGGGTGGATTGAGGCACCTGGTTTCTATCAGGACTTGCCTGTATTTCTTCGGACCGCCACCCAGGCTCAAAGGGATCATGAGATTATTCAAACTAGAAACTTCCGTGTGCAGCCACAAGCCATTATGGGCTCTGGCATAGTTGATTAAGTTGTGCGAACTCTTATGGGTAGACTAGCAGATGTAGGGGAAAGTAGGTGTACCGGTCTACCCACATGTAAGGTGCTAGCGCTTCCGAAAGACTATGTCTCGGTCATCCGTTTCTCAAACATCATGTAGTGCGAGGAATCAAACGGAGGCGATCGAGTCTTGTGGGGAAAAGTGCGCAAACCTCTGCAGAGTGTATAAACTAATCATGATTAGCCGTGTCCCCGATTATGGACGTTTTGAGTATCTAGTACCTGGATATCATGTGAATCTCATCATGTTACTCTAATTTAATATTGTTGGGTTTAATGAGTACTTTTAATTGGGATTGAGAATGCTGTCAACCATTCTCAATGTTTAACAACCACCATGATAGTTAACTAAATTTATTCCTTTGTAGTAGGGAAAAATTGGCTTTATGCAAAACTGTAACCATAGAGCTTTTACACCAGCCAAATTGCATGTAGTGTAGCTTATTCCATTGTTATTCTCTATGTGTTACATTGCCAGCATATTCCATGTGCTGACCCATTTTCGGGCTGCAATGTTTCATGTTGCAGACTTTTCAGACGACGAGTAAGGTGCTTTTAGGTCGTGGTTTTATACTCAGTGATATCGTTGGAGTTGATGGACTCGCTTATCTTCCAAGCCTTCCGCTGTTATCGTTTTTAGATGGTCTTAAGCCATATATATTTTAATAAGTTCTCTTTTGAGACATTCGATGTAATAAGTGTGTGATTGCTACTCTGTTATAAATCCTCCAAGTACTGTGTGGTGTCAGCATTACTGATCCAGGGATGACACTGAGCACAGAGATCAGACTGGTTGAGGTCTGGTTGCTACATAAGGTGGCACAGGGAGAACTACTGTGATTGTGTCCCGGTTCTTTCGGACGAGCACCTCAGTAGAGAAAGCCGAAAACTGACAATCATGATGCGGCGAGAGCTGGTCCCTGTTCGAGAGGTCTCAAATCCTGAAAGATTTTTTCCGCTTTGGGCGAGGAATCGGCCTTGTCTGATTTAGGCGTGTATAGCGCCCCAAGTTCGGCCTTCCGAATACAAGGGGCTATGCCAAAATTTAAAATTATAGACTTCTATGGCTAAGTGAGAGTGATAAAGCTGTATAGTCCGATTGCCTCGTTTGTTGTGCTAAACACCTCCTTAAAGGACCAAAAATTTGGATAAAGAGTGTTTAGATTTATCCGGAACACCCCGGTACTAGTTACTTGGGGGCAGAAGCCGACGACTGGCCAACTCTCAGATTTTATAAACGGCCGCACAGAAGGTAAAATTTTAAATCAACAAGCGTTATATAGTGCAAATGAACTTGTTTTCATATTACAGGATCAAATGAGTACATTCATTCAAATATTACATCATTAGCCCATTGCTTAGCCACAAGGCGGGCGCCCTTCAGGACACTGTCATAATACTTTTCAGGGTGGCGGTGCTCCTTGCCCTTCGGCGGCCCCTCCGTCACCAGCTTCTCGGCATCCATCTTCGCCCAGTGCACATTCGCGTGGGCGAAGGCCATGCGCGCACCTTCAATGCAGACTGACCACTTTATGACTTCAAGCCGCGGGCAGGCATTTACAAGCTGCTTCACGTGGCCGAAGTAGCTGCTGGGCAAGGGCGCGGCAGGCCACAGCCGGACTATAAGGTCCTTCATGGCCAGTTCGGCCGCCTTGTGCAGTTCGACCAGTTGCTTCAGATGGTCGCTCAAGGGCATCGGATGTTTGGTCCCAATATATTGAGACCAGAACAACTTCTTCGTCAAGCTCCCCTCTTCAGCCGGTTAGAACACCGCGGCATCCGATATGCTGCGCAGCAGATCTGCGAACGCTCCTGGAGAGCTCCGAATTCGGGTAAGTAAAAGGAAAGTCTCCTTCGCATGCTTACTTTGCATAATGAATGCCTTACCCGCCGCTATCTTCTTGGTCGCCTGAATCTCCTGGAGGGCCCTTTGGGCTTTGGCTTTGGTGTCTCACACGCTCTGGAGGGCCTCAGCAAGCTCGGACTCTCGCGTCTTAGAGTCACGCTCCAAGGACTCGTATTTTTGATGAAATCCTGGAGCTCTTGCTGGACCTCGTCGACCTGGGCCTCTTGCTTCTCGCGCTCGGTGTGCTCCTTGGCTGCTTTGTCTTCGACCTCGGTCAGCGCCTTCTTAAGGGTCGCCACTTCGGTCGTGGCCCCTATTAAAGTTCATCACGCTTCTATGAGCTGAAACCATTTTTTCTTTATCAATATACAGACGGGGTATTATGTACCTTTGTTCTCCTCGAGTTGCCTCTTCACGAGGCCGAGCCCTCCTTCGGTCCGCTCCAGGTCCTACTTCAGTCCGGAGACCTCCGCAGTACGAGCGGCAGCGGCCAGCAGTGACGCTTGCTTATTCACATGGACATTTTCTGTTAGACTCCTGCGGATGTTATTTGATCCTCTGTTCGGCCTTTCTTTCCGAACGCCAAACAGAGCATCAGGGGCTACTGTCTATACTGTGATATTTTCTTATAATTTTTTTACTTACCTCAAAGCCTGTTAGGAGGCTGGCGCAGGCTTCGGCCAATCCGCTTTTGGCGGACCGGACCTTCTCGATCACCGCACTCATGATGGTGCGGTGCTCTTCGTCAATGGAAGCGCCGCGAAGCGCTTCCAGCAAGTTGTCCGATGTGTCTGGATGGACAGAGGTCATCGGCACAGGCGGCTCGCCCCCCTTAGTGAGAGGTTGCCTGCCTGAATTCGGAACCACTGGGGGTTCCGGCGCAGTATCCGGCTAGGGGCCTGACTTGTTGCGGGCCCCGTTATCGAAATCCATGGGGGCCTTCCCCCCCCCCCCATGTGCCCGGCGGCTAGGATTTCGCCTGGGGGCGTCTCCAGAACTGTCTCCCCTTGGTCCAGTATCCTCTGAGACAACACCTCGGTGTTGTCCGCGGGCCGGGGGGAGGTGGCTGTCGGGACTGAATCGCTGTTCATCGCCGACTGGCCCAAAGGCTCATCCGAGGAGGATACCCCGATGTGGAACTTGGCCGGAATGTGTATGCATGTTCGGCATGACAAGAAGCAATAAATCAAAACATACCGGAAGTATTATAGTGTCCAAATACTTACGACTTGGCCAGGGGCTTGTCCCTGAGCAGCCACTCATCGCCGCTGTAGGCGGCTGTGGTGGAGTGGTCCGGAAGGAAGGTCTTTCCCTTCTTGGACCCCTCGGCCTCCCCGGACGGGGCGGCCTTCCTCTTCTTCTCCCCCCCCCCCCACCCGGTTGGGGGGGAGGGATTTCTTCTTCCTCCTCCTCGACTTCGTTGGAGGAGCGCGCCTCGATGTCTTCGGACGATGAGTCCGCTACAACCTTGCACCGGAGACCTTTCCTGGTCCCCGCCTTCTTCTTGGCCTTCTTCTCCGACACCTCATAGGGCGCCGGAAACAGCATCTTCGTTAAGAGAGGCGATGCTGGATCTTCTGGTAGTGTAGCCGGACAGTCAATCCGCTCCGCTATCACCACCCAGTCCTGTTAAATTGGCATGGAGGCTTAGATTCCTCCTGCGAACATGCTGGGGAAAGGCACATCTTGCAAAATATAAAAACTTACCGGATTGGCGGGGCGCTTGGCGCTGAGTCCGCGATCTTCGGTTATGGGCGGTGGTACCTCGGTGGCCTTGAACAGCACCTTCCAGACTTCTTCGTGCGTTGTGTCGAAGAGCTCTCGCAGCGTCTGGTGTTCGGCCAGGTCGAACTCCCACATATTATAAGCTCGTCTCTGACACGGAAGGATCCGGCGGAAGAACATGACCTGGACCATGTTGACAACCTTGATTTTCTTTCTTATCATATTTTTGACGCAGGTTTGAAGTCCAGTTAGCTCCACCGATGAGCCCCAGGCTAGGCCCTTCTCTTTCCAGGAGGTGAGCCGCATGGGGATGTTGGATCAAAATTCGGGGGCCACTGCCCAGTTGGTGTCGCGCGGCTCGGTGATGTAGAACCAATCCGATTGCCACCCCTTCACGGTCTCCACATAGGAGCCTTCGGGCCAGGTGACATTGGGCATCTTGCCCACCATGGCGCCTCCACACTCCGCTTGGTGTCCGACCACCACCTTCGGCTTCACATTGAAGGTCTTCAGCCATAGGCCTGAGTGGGGCGTAATGCGGAGGAAGGCCTCGCACACGACGATAAACGCTGAGATGTTGAGGATGAAATTGGGGGCCAGATCATGGAAGTCCAGCCCGTAGTAGAACATGAGCCCACGGACAAATGGGTGGAGGGGGAATCCTAGTCCGCGGACAAAGTGAGAGAGACACACTACCCTCTCCTGAGGCTTCGAGGTAGGGATGAGCTGCCCTTCGGTAGGGAGCCGGTGTGTGATGTCTTCAGCCAGGAATCTGGCCTCCCGAAGCTTCGTGATGTCCTCCTTAACGGAGGAGGCCATCCACTTGCCTCCCGCTCCGGACATACTTGGAATGACTTTGCGGAGAAGGAGAAAGCTTGGGCGCAAGAGCTCGAGTGAGGGAGAATGGATGAGCAGAGGAAGAAGGCGTGGGTGGAAAAAGGTGAATCCTTATCTCTTTATAAAGGCAGTAGAAACCATGCGCCTCCCCACTTTCCCTGTAAACTCACTTATTCCCCAAGTGTCGTGTTGATGGCGCGGTTGGGTTACCCACACCCGTATTGATGAGAATCCCGTGATAAGGGGACATGATCTCTACTTCGACAAGACGTGCTAATGAAACCGCCTCGCAATATGTGCAGCAGCAGGTTGAGAAAATGGTTCGAATAATGATCGGGCCGTGGAGTGATGTCACACTATGAAAAGTTGTCAGCAGATTAGATTTGTGGAATATTGTGCTCTCTACGGTGGTATGTGGAATTTGTTTTGAAGAGCCGGACATGATCCTTGTGTTCAAAATCTTCTATGGAGTATTCAGAGAAGGAACCCACCTTGCAATGCCAAAGATAATCTGCGCGCCGGACTCATCATCATTGAAGCCTGGTTCAGGGGCTACTGAGGGAGTCCTGGATTAGGGAGTCCTCGGACAGCCGGACTATGTACTTGTGCTGGACTGTTGGACTATGAAGATACAAGATTCAAGGCTTCGTCCCATGTCCGGGTGGGACTCTTCTTTGCGTGGAAGGCAAGCTTGGTGATTCGGATATGTAGATTTCCTTCTCTATAACCGACTCTGTGTAACCCTAGCCTCCTCTGGTGTCTATATAAACCGGAGGGTTTAGTCCGTAGGACAACAACAATCATAATCATAGGCTAGCTTCAAGGGTTTAGCCTCTATGATCTCGTGGTAGATCAACTCTTGTAATACTCATATCATCAAGATCAATCAAGTAGGAAGTAGGGTATTACCTCCATAGAGAGGGCCCGGACCTGGGTAAACATTGTGTCCCCTGCCTCCTGTTAACATTAGCCTTAGACGCATAGTTCGGGACCCCCTACCCGAGATCCACCGGTTTTGACACCGACACCCGGCCCCTCCGACACCGGGTGCCTGGCCACCCCACCTGGGCGCTGCCCCTGCTTGGTCCGGGTGCCCGTCCACTTGGCTCCCGAGTACCCGGGCCCCTGCCCGCCTCCAGCCGCACCCCTCGGGTGCCCGGGCCTTGGACAACCGGGTGCCCGGCCCCTGCCTAGCCGGCCGCTTAGTGCAACCCCGGGTGCCCGAGCATGGGACCCCCGGGTGCCCGGCCACCTTCCAGCCGCCCCTGTACGGGCCGGGTGCCCGGCCCCTTTCGGCCCGGATGCGCGGCCGAACCTGGGCGCAGCTCCCTAACTGGTCCGGGTGCCCGGCCGAACTTGGGCGCAGCTCCCTGACCGGTCCGGGTGCCCGGCCGGTTTGACCCCGGGTGCCCGGACTCCCCTCCATGGCTACGCGTTTTAGGGACATTTTGGTCCATTTGTACCCCTCTTTTTCCAAGTTTCGTCCCTAGCCTTTATATACTCTTTGCCTAGCTCATTTGGAAGGATGGCAAAGTCTTAGATAAAACATTGTGAGCTTTGCTCCTTGTATCCCCTCCTCTTGGAGATCAAGACCCCTCTTGGGAAGAATCCTTGTGGATTACAAGACCTCCCAAGGGAGTAGATCATGATTAAGACCTCACCTCCTCTAGGAGTGGGAAGAACTTTACCTTGTGCTTGTTTCCTTGGATTGATCTTGTAATCTTGTGGATCTCATGTATGCTACTCTAGTGGATGTGATATTTGGGTTTGTTTGAGTGATTTGTGCCTTGTGTTCTTGAGTGTTCTTCCTCTTTTCCCCCTCCAAGTGTGAAAAGATCTGCTCTAGGGTTTCATCCTACAACATTTTGGTATCATGAGCAAGGTTGATTCACATCTTGGAGTCCCATCCCCCCATTTGCTAGCTTGATTTTGTTGTTTTCGTCCAAATTCGAAAATTCCCCACAAAAATAGCCCCCAAAAATTTTATTGCAATTTGTTGGATCTTGTGAGATTTGGTTGTTTTGGTCCATGGATTTGATGTTTGGCAAGTGGATCTAGCCCCTCCCCAACAATCCCCACCCTTCCCACCACGAAATCGACCGAATTTTGCTTTCCCCCCAAAATTTCCGCCCAAATCGTCGACCACAGGGTGGCCGCACCTCGAACCACCGGGCACCCGCACCCCCGGGCCATTTTGCCCTGACCACCCCGGGCACCCGCACCTACCACCCCCGGGTGCCTGCACCCC
>NC_041391.1:600602312-600616567 GCF_002162155.2 Triticum dicoccoides
TATTTGACCATAAGTTCCAACTCCCAAGTCCGTTTTTTGTGTTCTTTAGCTCGTTTGGAAGCTCTTGACATCCCCCATCCACTCATCTCATTACCACCACCATTAGCCCCCATCCAAAAATCATCACAAAAACACCCACCTTCCGCATTTGACCGATTTTGAGTTACAATTTTCGTTCCTAAGGTGTTTCGGCTACTTAGGAGCGTGTGACATCGTCATCACCATCATCACCTTGGAGTCATCTTCACTGCTAACCATAAGAAAGGATGGGAACCTCGACGACACTTACTTCTTACCTTGCTTTTGCATTGATAGCCCGAGCCATTTTGCGTTGCTTACCCATCGAGACTAGCAAGTTGAGAACTGTCGGGCCACGCTATTGTGCACCGTAGTGATCGTGTTATCATTTTTGTGCCATAAGTCTCTCATGTGCATGTATTACATAATTTTCTCATATCATACTCGGCTCGAGCATCAAGCATAAAAAATAAAAAAGAAGAAAATCTTTTAAGCAAAAGAGGAGCAACAAAGAGCTTGTAAGCAATAGCATTGAGCCATTTGCATAGTTATATCATCTTGGTCATCGCATACATAGCATAGTTGGGATTGAAGATGGCATGTTTCTCTCATAGGTTGGTGCACAAGCTTATCTTCCCCATTTGAGCAATCGAGCTAGTGTCTCTCTAGCATTCGCACAACAAGAGCATTTTCCGTGGTTGCACATTTTGAGCTCACTCCTTGGTTGTGCGGATCCCATCTATCTTCCCTACGTGTGTTCCTAGTGATATCTTTGGGTTTGATCTATTTGCTTTACTTGTATTTTTGTGAACCTTCTCAACCTAATCGATATCTTGACTAACATTTGCTTGAAATTTTTGCCACCATCCTAATTGAGCTCCTCCATAAGCCTCTTATTTGTAGGTGTGAGAAACAAACCCGGTTCCAATTCCCCTATTGTGGCATTACATTGAGTGACACTTGTTACATCCTCAATCCTCGAAAAAGTTAACTTTGGTATTGTTCTCTCATTTTCCTACTCACCCCACTTGGTTATGATGGATAGGTCAAACTCTTCGGCGAACCCACTTTTCAAGGAGCAAGGTGGTGATAACAGCTACGTCACCAAGAACCACTTCATCACGCAACGAGCGCTACATCAAGAGAAGCTCCCCAAGCTCAAGTTCGCGACTTCCACGAGCTACTACGACCTCGACACCGACCACGAGCTTCCTTTCTATGGGACTCAAAACCCCAAGGAGTATCTCGAGTGGGAGTGCAAGATGGACGACTACCACAAGCTACATCAAGTCCCTTCCGAAGACCAAGTGAAGCGCGCCTCAAGTAACTTCCATGATTACGCGTCAACATGGTGACTTCATACACCTTCGACGACCTTCGTCACGAGTTGGCCCAAGACGAAGAAAGCTATGCGGCGAGCGTTTTGGCCTTCCACCTACACGGAACATCTTCAACGCCAATTGGAGAACACCATCCAAGGATCCAAGTCCCTTGACGAGTACTTCCTCGAGATAAAGAAAGCCTTGCGATGAGCCGGTGTGGACGACCCCATTTGGATGAAGTTCTACTTCATGATGGGATTGAACAACGACATCTCCAAGATTATCTTCCACGAGAACTACAAGTCCCTCGACGACAACTACATTGGTGCTCTCAAGGCGGAATAAGAACTTATGAAGGCCAAGACTTCTCCACCCCAAGCACACTTCTCAAAGACCAACCTCAAGGACGGCGAGCATGAGACTAGTACCACCATGATGTCCAAGCCCGACAAGCTCCAAGACTATGCTCCCAAGTTCGACTCCACCACCATCCCTCTTTGTGGCATTGATGACGCCGAGTCTACTTCGACTCTTTTTCAAGACGGTGCGGCGACGAGTAAAACTATGGAGACCCTCAAGGAGCAAGCTTTCAAGGCGAGCGACACGGTGGCGAGCAAGGATGATGCTTCCATCTTTGGATGCAAGAGTGATGATGTGCCATCTTCAGCCTTCATCCACGGGGATGACGGTGAGAAGGTTGAGCATGGGACTATCCCTTCAACCAAGGCGGCGATAGGCGTTAAGCATGGAGACATTTTCACCAACATCTCTCCGACACCCACATATGAAGAGATGCCCCAACTTCTATGTGAGGAGAGCCACTACAACATGAGTGACATGAGTGACTCCACCATATGTGACATTGAGTGCATTTCCTATGAGAGGATAAGTGTGACCACCACTAGCCCCACACTTGAGAGCATGCCACACATCCTATGTGAGGTTGAGAGCCATTTGAGTGACTCCACTAACCATATGAGTGAGTGCATCCTTAAGGGAGTGAGTGAGCCACAACACTTAGTGAGTGAGTGAAAGCACAAGTGCTCCCTGGGTGATTTTGGTAATTAATGTCAACATATCTCTTGTTGGACTAACACTTTTACCTAGTATGTTTCAGATGAGTTCAACAATAAAGTGGCATGGACTAGAGGATGTGGAACCCCTTCAAGATGCTAAGGACAAAGTATTGGCTCAAGCTAAAAGAACAAGACTCTACATTTTCTATTTTAGTGATCCAAGATCACGTTGAGTCTATAGGAAAAGCCAATACTATCAAGGAGGGATGAGGTGTTGCTTAATGAGGTTCTTGCTCAAAGTGCTTAGTGATATGCTCCAAAGCCCTCAACTACTTTCTCACATCCACGTATGACCTAAAACAAAAGTCAAACTAGGCCCCACCGATTCTTTCTATCCGGCGCCACCGAGTTTAGATGTCATAGCCACTGCCACAAACCCTAGGCAAATCGGTCTCACCGATAGGGATCTCAGTCTCACCGAGATGGGATTGTAGTCTCTCTGTATGTATCTATTACCAAAATCGGTCTCACCGAGTTTGCGTAATCGGTCCTACCGAGATTACAATGTAAACTCTCTGTCTCCTTTTCGTAACATTTCAGTCTCACCGAAATGAGCGAATCGGTTCCACCGAGTTTACCTGACCAACTCTCTGGTTAGCTTATTACCAAAATCGGTCTCACCGAGTTTGTGTAATCAGTCTCACCGAGATTACGTTATGCCCTAACCCTAACCATATCGGTCCTACCGAGTTGCATGTCGGTCCCACCGAAAATCCTAACGGTCACTAGATTTGCTAAATCGGTCCGACCGAGTTTCTCAATTCGGTCCCACCAAGATTGGCAAGTTGTGTGTAACGGTTAGATTTTGTGTGGAGGCTATATATACCCCTCCACCCACTCTTCATTCATGGAGAGAGCCATCAGAACGAACCTACACTTCCAACTTACATTTTCTGAGAGAGAACCACCTACTCATGTGTTGAGACCAAGATATTCCATTCCTACCATATGAATCTTGATCTCTAGCCTTCCCCAAGTTGCTTTCCACTCAAATCTTCTTTCCACCAAATCCAAATCCTGTGAGAGAGAGTCGAGTTTTGGGGAGACTATCACTTGAAGCACAAGAGCAAGGAGTTCATCATCAACACACCATTTGTTACTTCTTGGAGAGTGATGTCTCCTAGATTGGCTAGGTGTCACTTGGGAGCCTCCGATAAGATTGTGGAGTTGAACCAAGGAGTTTGTAAGGGCAAGGAGATCGCCTACTTCGTGAAGATCTACCGCTAGTGAGGCAAGTCCTTCGTGGGTGACGGCCATGGTGGGATAGACAAGGTTGCTTCTTCATGGACCCTTCGTGGGTGGAGCCCTCCATGGACTCGCGCAGCCGTTACCCTTCGTGGGTTGAAGTCTCCATCAACGTGGATGTACGATAGCACCACCTATCGGAACTACGTCTCAAAAATCTCCGTGTATCCAAATTGCGTTTGCACACTCCAATCCCATCCCTTTACATTCTTGTGAGTTGCATGCTTTACTTTCCACTGCTCATATACTCTTTGCATGCTTGCTTGTTATGTATTGTAATTGTTAAACTTGTGCCAAAACTCCACTTAAACTTTAAAAAGTCAAAAACTGCAACTTTTAGTACTTAGTGTCTAATCACCCCCCTCTAGACACCTCTTCTCGATCCTTTCAATATCATTTGAACAAGTACATTGCTATCCCTTTTGCACCTCATGTTGATCCTATGCATCCTAACCTTGATGAGTCAATTGACATGATTCGCAATCTTAGAACTGTTGACCTTATCACTAGAGGCTTGCCTGGAAACTTGATTGGATGTTTGCCTACTCTTAAGTGTGCCTACACCATATGGAAATTTCTTGAGGAATGTTTTCCAAATTATTCCTTGAAAAATCTAGATGAAATTCTCCATAAGTCTATTGCCTTGAGCAAGATGAAGTCCAATGACCCTATGTTTGGTGATTGTCTACTCGAGCTCACAAACCTCATGCGTGCCAAAGGAGATGTTGGAATTATTAGTGATATTATTTTTGAAGCTATTAAAATTCATAAAGAAGATCATTGTCAAACTCACTCTAACGAATCGCCCTCTCTAGGATTTGATCCACCACATGACGATGTTGAACATGGATACTATGACGAGGATGATGATAGTGACTTTGATCTTGATGATGCAATGAGACACTTTGGTCTTATGGCAAATCTTCGGGGATATACGGCAGGAGGAAAGGAATGGGTTCTTGATAGTGGATGTACCGATCACATGACCGGAGATAAAGATATGTTTCGTGAGCTTGCTGAAAATGATGGTCCTCGAAAGTATGTCACTTTCAGTGACAACTCAAAGGGTAAGGTGGTTAGCCTCGGTAAGGTGGCTATATCACATGATAGCTCCATACAAAATGTCATGCTCATTGAATCTCTTGGATACAATTTACTTTCAGTTTCTAGACTTGCTGATTTTGGTTTCAATGTCCTATTTACTGAAGTAGATTGCCAAGTGTTTTGTAGAGATAATCATAAAATGGTCTTTATCGGTGTATGTAGAGGTGATCTATACATTGTTGATTTCACTAAAAAGGCTCAACCTAGAACTTGCTTCATCGCTAAATCCTCTAAAGGTTGTTATGGCATAGATGATTAGGTCATGTTGGCATGCGAAACCTTGACAAGCTTATTAAAGGAAATCATATCCTTGGCATTAACGATGTCATATTTGATAAGGATAGACTTTGCAGCGCTTGTCAGGCAGGTAAACAGGTTGGAGGGAGGCATCCCGTGAAGAACATCATGACCACAAGGAGGCCACTCGAGCTAATTCACATGGATCTTTTTGGTCCCAACGCCTACAAAAGTCTTGGTGGAGATTCTTTTGGTCTGGTTATAGTTGATGATTTTTCAAGATTTACGTGGGTGTTCTTTCTCGATGATAAATCACAGGTCCAAAAGATCTTCAAAAACTTTGCTAGGAAGGCCCAAAATCAATTTGAAGTGAAGATCAAGAAGGTTCATAGTGACAACGGAACAGAGTTCAAGAACGCAAATGTGGATACCTTTCTTGACGAAGAAGGTATTTCACATGAGTTCTCGGCTACGTACACACCTCAACAAAATGGAGTTGTTGAGAGGAAGAACCAAACACTCATCAAAATGGCGAGAACGATGCTTGATGAGTACAAAATGCCGAAGCACTTTTGGGCGGAAGCGGTTGAGACAGCTTGTCACGCAACAAATCGCTTGTATCTTCACAAGCTACTCGGCAAGCCGGCATACGAGCTCCTCACCGGTAGCAAACCCCAAGTTGGATACTTTTGAGTATTCGGCTCAAAGTGCTACATTCTGGATAAGCATCGTCATTCTAAATTTGCTCCTAAGTCTCATGAAGGTTTCCTACTTGGTTATGGCTCAAACTCTCACACATACCGTGTCTACAACAATTTCACTCGAAAGGTTGAAGAAACGATAGATGTGAAGTTTTATGAATCTAACGGCTTGCAAGTAGAGCAATTGCCAATTGATGTAGGAGATAAAGACCCCTCGGAAGCAATCCAAGACATGTCTATTGGAAAGATTCGTCCAACGGAGGTGAAGGAGAGTACCTCATCTTTCCAAGTGGAAGCTTCTACCTCGCGACAAGGTGAACCAAGAGTAGATATGGAAGCATCCACAAGTGGGACACACCAAGATGAAGAAAACGAGGAAGCGCACCAAGATGAACGTCAACAACCTCCTTCTCCACCACGACAAGAGAACGACAACACCAACAATGAAGAAGGCCACGAAGAAGAACAAGATGAAGAAGATGTTCAACCAAGACCCAAGCAAAAGCTTTCACGAGTTCAAGCAAGAATTTCTAAAGACCATCCCGTCGAGCAAATCTACAATGATATCCAAACCGGGAGAATCACTCGCTCAAAAGCTCATTTAGCTAACTTTTGTGAACACTATTCATTCATCTCTAGCATTGAACCTATGAAGGTTGAAGAAGCATTGGCAGATCCGGATTGGATAAATGCCATGCATGAAGAACTACACAACTTTGAGAGAAATCAAGTGTGGACATTAGTTGAGAAGCCCAACAACAACCACAACATCATCGGTACCAAATGGGTGTTTCTCAACAAGCAAGATGAAGATGGACAAGTAGTTCGCAACAAAGCACGTCTCGTCGCCCAAGGCTACACACAAGTCGAAGGTATGGACTACGGTGAGACTTATGCTCCTGTTGCTAGACTTGAGTCCATTCACATCTTACTTGCCTATGCTAATCACCATGATATCACCTTGTACCAAATGGACATTAAAAGTGCTTTTCTAAATGGTGAAATAGAGGAGGAAGTTTATGTTAAGCAACCTCCCGGGTTTGTTAATCCTAAGAAACCTGATCATGTTTACAAACTTCACAAAGCTCTGTATGGTCTTAAACAAGCTCCTAGAGCGTGGTATAAATGCTTGACCAAGTTCCTTATTGAAAAAGGCTTTGAAATTGGAAAAATAGATTCTACTCTTTTTACTAAAAGGGTCAATGGAGAACTATTTGTATGCCAAATCTATGTTGATGATATTATATTTGGTTCTACTAACCCTCACTTTAGTGAAAAGTTTGGAAAGCTAATGTCAGAGAAGTTTGAGATGTCAATGATGAGTGAACTCAAAATCTTTCTTGGTTTTCAAATCAAGCAAACTAAGGAAGGGACCTTTGTCTCTCAAATGAAGTACAACAAGGACTTATTCAAGAAGTTCAATATGCAAGAATGCAAAGGTATGACTACACCCATGCCTACTAGTGGACATCTTGATCTGACCAAAGATGGTGAACCGGTCGATCAAAAGGTTTATCGCTCTATGATTGGTTCATTGTTATATCTATGTGCTTCACGTCCCGATATTATGCTAAGTGTGTGCATGTGTGCACGATATCAAGCTGCTCCTAAAGAATGTCATCTTAAGGCCGTGAAAAGGATAGTGAGATACTTAATCCATACACCAAACTTTGGCATTTCGTATCCAAAGAGGGCCTCTTTCGATCTTGTTGGCTACTCCGACTCGGATTATGCCGGTGACAAGGTTGATAGAAAGTCCACTTCGGGTACTTGTCAATTTCTTGGTAGATCTCTTGTATCTTGGTCTTCCAAGAAACAAAACTCGATATCCTTATCCACCGCCGAAGCAGAATACATTGCCGCCGGTTCATGTTGTGCTCAATTGCTTTGGATGACACAAACTCTTAAAGATTATGGGATATATGTGAAACATGTTCCATTACTTTGTGACAATGAAAGTGCTATCAAGATTGCTCACAATCCCGTGCAACACTCTCGAACTAAGCATATTGAAGTTCGTCATCATTTCATTCGAGATCATGTTGCCAAAGGGGACATTAATCTTAAGCATGTTCGCACCGAAAAGCAATTAGCGGATATATTCACTAAACCACTTGATGAGAAAGTGTTTTGTAGGTTAAGAGGTGAATTGAACATCATTGATGCTTCAAATTTGGAGTAGGAACTCCATTTTGGATACATGCAAGACATGAGTCGATGACTAACCCTTGATATTTCTCTTATGATGATAATCTTATGTCTTGGATATATTTGCACCTTGCATGTTATCTAACCCGTGTAGGTACTTGGATGAATCTAAATCTATGGGATTGCAACTCACTCACATCTTGAGCAATCTCTACATCACCAAGTCTCTACATAATGGTGGTTGAAGACAAGGAAGCACGAAACCATTCAAACATATCCTTTGACAAATTATGTTGAGTTTCATGATCATCATTTTGGATAGACAAGTGCTCTTCCTTGCAAAAACTAACCCATGTAGGTAGATGAACTCAAATTCCAAGTGGTGTTCCCAACTCTTGATGAGCTACATCAACCTTGAGCAACCCAGATAAGTTCAACTACATGATCACGATCAACACCACCACCCAAGGTATGTTATTCCATCTTAGAGAAGCTTTACTCCAAGTCATGAGTCAAAGCAACTTGACAAGATGTGAATACATCAAGATGCTTAAACGAAAAATGGTAACCCCATTTTGAGCTTAAACGATGAGTATGACCTATGATCAAGTGATCTCACTTGACTCCTAAGTCAATATACTCTAACATAGGTGACTTTGTCACCGACCAATTCTAGATGAAGTTCTCTTGTGTTCGTTTCTGTGCTCTTGCATTTGTCTCATGCATATTTGTTTCCCCTTTCAAATTTATTCTGCATTCCCTACATCAAATTCTTTGCAAATCTTTCAGTTAATTCCTTGCAAATCCTTGTGAGATCTTACTTGTCTAGTGAGCTGAGGTGACAAGTGTTTTCTCTGCGATGAAATCGGTGTCTCCGGTCTGATGCCTTCGGTCCAACCGAATCCTTTCGGTACAACCAAAACATACAATTCGGTGCCACCGATTTCACTACAGGAAAGATAGCTTGCCACTTGTTGCTGCATTCTTTTTGATCCACCTCCACTCAATGAATCTTGTCCTCGACCAGCATCACATTCAACTTACTGCTTTGTTCTGTGACTCAAGGACCATCATGACAAACATCCAGAAGAACCCTTCTTGGAAATTGATGTCAAAGGGGGAGAGAGAGATCACATCAAAGCTTAATCATATCTATAGGGGGAGAGAATACTCAAGGGGAGAAAGAGTAATCATCAAGGACCCTAGATGCTTGGTGTTCAAGAGGAGAGAAGTCACATGTCTTCAAGAGGGGAAAGACATGTTCATATTTGCTTGTTTGCATTAGCTTTGTTCATTTTCCTTGAGCTCTGTTTTTGCTCTGATTTTCTGTTCCCTATCTTCTCCCAGTATCCCATGCCAGATTCAGGGGGAGCAAGACACCTAAGGGAAGGAAGTCCTTAAATTCATTGCACATCTTTACCTTTGGGGACATGTCTATATCCAATGTGGTACTCAGTACTCACTCTCTACGTGTCATCCCAGTCTTGGTACTCTTGTGGTTTCTTTTGTTTGCTCTGGACAGTAGGTGTATCTGTGTTATCTAACCTTGTTTACGCAGGTTCATTCCATCCTAAGCCAACTCAAGACCACAAGGTAAGTATATGCATCACATTCATGTTTATGAGGATCTCTTGCTGATGTAAATATTGTTTGCAAGAAGAACTCATGAGCATGGAGGTACATTTCCCATATTCACATCATTTTCTCTGATGCATATAGCCAAGATACATGTAACACATTGCTTACTCTGTCATGTTTATGTCTTCACATGCTTCTATATTCCATATTCACATGATTGCATACATGTAGGGGGAGCCTATGCATGTTACATGTCTTTCCAAAGCTTAGTGATATGCTCCAAAGCCCTCAACTACCTTCTCACATCCACATATGACCTAAACCAAAAGTCAAACTCGGCCCCACCGATTCTTTCTATCCGGCGCCACCGGGTTCAGATGTCATAGCCACTACCACAAACCCTAGGAAAATCGGTCTCACCGATAGGGATCTCGGTCTCATCGAGATGGGATTGTAATCTCTGTGTATGTATCTATTACCAAAATCGGTCTCACCGAGTTTGCGTAATCGGTCCTACCGAGATTGCAATGTAAACTCTCTATCTCCTTTTCGTAACATTTCGGTCTCACCAAAATGAGCAAATCGGTTCCACCGAGTTTACCTGACCAACTCTCTGGTTAGCTTATTACCAAAATTGGTCTCACCGAGTTTGTGTAATCGGTCTCACCGAGATTACGTTATGCCCTAACCCTAACCATATCGGTCCTACCGAGTTGCATGTCGGTCCCACCAAAAATCCTAACGGTCACTAGATTTGCTAAATCGGTCTGACCGAGTTTCTCAATTCGGTCCCACCGAGATTGGCAAGTTGTGTGTAACGGTTAGATTTTGTGTGGAGGCTATATATACCCCTCCACCCACTCTTCATTCGTGGAGAGAGCCATCAGAACGAACCTACACTTCCAACATACATTTTCTGAGAGAGAGCCACCTACTCATGTGTTGAGACCAAGATATTCCATTCCTACCATATGAATCTTGATCTCTAGCCTTCCCCAAGTTGCTTTCCACTCAAATCTTCTTTCCACCAAATCCAAATCCTGTGAGAGAGAGAGAGTTGAGTGTTGGGGAGACTATCATTTGAAGCACAAGAGCAAGGAGTTCATCATCAACACACCATTTGTTACTTCTTGGAGAGTGGTGTCTCGTAGATTGGCTATGTGTCACTTGGGAGCCTCTGACAAGATTGTGGAGTTGAACCAAGGAGTTTGTAAGGGCAAGGAGATCGCCTACTTCATGAAGATCTACCGCTAGTGAGGCAAGTCCTTTGTGGGCGACGGCCATGGTGGGATAGACAAGGTTGCTTCTTCGTGGACCCTTCGTGGGTGGAGCCCTCCGTGGACTCGCGCAGCCGTTACCCTTCGTGGATTGAAGTCTCCATCAACGTGGATGTACGATAGCACCACCTATTGGAACCACGTCTCAAAAATCTCCGTGTCTCCAAATTGCGTTTGCACACTCCAATCACATCCCTTTACATTCTTGCAAGTTGCATGCTTTACTTTCCGCTGCTCATATACTCTTTGCATGCTTGCTTGTTATGTATTGTAATTGTTAAACTTGTGCCAAAACTCCACTTAAACTTAAAAAAGTTAAAAACTGCAACTTTTAGTACTTAGTGTCTAATCACCCCCCCCCCTCTAGACACCTCTTCTCGATCCTTTCAGTGAGGTAGTTGACACGGCATGTGAGGCCACTATGATTTCTCACGACTTAACATCTACTCCGAGTGTGTTTTGTTCTTTGGTGCTAGGTCTCCTACATGACGACATGCCTATCCTCGACGAGTCCATACCTCCAATGGAGATGACGATGGCCATGGTGGAAGATGATGCACCCCCCCCCACACACACACACACACACATGGTTCCATCAAGATGAAGATGACAACGAGTGGATCTTCGACACCTCACCTACAACACATGAGCGACGCTCCAAAGGTAACATTGATGATGGTGCTTCTCTTGTCCCACTAGTGGACTCTCTTGACATTGAATGCTCCCATGATGATGATCACCTTATGGATTCACCACATACTATGTCTTCTACATGCTTAATATGCCACCTGTTTATGATGAATATGATGATGAGTATGTTGATTTGCCTAGTTGTGATACTATGCTCCATAGGATATCTTGTGAAAATTCTAGCGCTCACGTCATGTTTGACAATCCATTAAACTTGTCATATGCTATGTGTGAGATTTCCCATAATTGCTTGCATCATATGCATACCATTCATAACAATGCTCTAGATATCACTAGTGATGCATTCCACAATTTGAGTCTCCATAATGCTATACATAATAACAAACCTCTCATGATGGATGACATGTTTCTATATCATGCAACTCATTTATTTGAGCATTGGATATTTTGTGCTAACCAACACAAGCACGTGCGCATCATGATGGATGATGTGTACATCTACCACGCACACACAATTTTCCCTTTGTTTTTGTTGTGTGTAGGTACTCACGTATACTCGTCAACCTCTCAATCCCAAGAGTTGACCAAACGAGCTCTTGAGAGCAACGATGCTTTGGGATCCCATGGATTGTTTGTACTACCGTTCTCTTCGCACAATGACTACGTGCTTCTATTGTACTTGGCTCTCACACGGCTATGGACTATTTACCACTTGTCCCCTTATGCTCATTTTACCGTGTTCACTTTGCATATTATGCTTAATCCTATGCCTTTGCCATGCAATTGTGACCCTTGTTTGCATCTATCCATGATTCACCATTATGCTACTTCTATGAGTATTTGCATGCTTGGTGGAGATACTTGTTGCTATTGCCATGTTTACCATGTTCTTCATGCTATTGTTGATTCTTGTGTTGGGAGAGTCATGATGTCGCATTGCTATTCACATATGGACTCTCACCAATCCATTGATGCTATTTTGCTCATATCTTGCTTTCATGCTTGTGCTATGTTATGTGAATTATTCATGCACACTATTTACACCCATGACATGCTTGCCATGATTCCTCCTAGTATGTTGCATTTTCGCACTACTAGCTTGCTTGACTTAATCGCTATGATTGCTTGCTATGTCGCATCACCCATGTTCCACTCTTACTCGCTTTCTTGGGTTGATGACATATATGCTCATGCCTCTCACATGATATATATTGCTCATTGTCACTTGCCTCCATTAGTTGCCTCTCTCATATCCACTTGTATTGAGTGCAACCATACTATGCTTCTTGATCTTGGAGACTTTTACAATTTACTTGTGATGCATGCTTGTTTGTTTGAACCTATTGTATTTGGCTTCTATCGCATCATATTCTTACATACCATGCCAAATTCCCTTGTTCTTTCTCATGATGAGCATGATACATACACTTGTTGGGTATCTTACCACACGAATGATAGGTTTTGCACTTCTGCTAACCTCATTTGTTTTTCCGAGTGTTTGTCATGTTCTTTCGTTTTGAAGGATTCACAAGGCGGTACCATGGCAAGACAACTTGGTCATGTGAAGGCGTACACGATGCGCGAAACCAACATTTTTGACATCCTCATAAAGGTGAACTCCTTCCCTTTGAGCCATCCTTAAATATGCACATTGGATGGGTCACTCTTTCATTGTTGTTTCCTTCTTGTTGTCTACATGATACATCTCGCAAATGGAGGAGCGACACTGGAGATGGACCCTTTGGACCTTCAAGTTGAGGAGCGCTCGCACTTATTGGATGCACCTTCGGAACTCCACTCATGCGATGACATCGAGCTTTGGTACATCAATACTCCTTTGACTTTTTGTACCACCACCTCCATATTGGTTGATTATGCTTCCACATGTCATGCTCGATGGACATTTCATACTCACTGCAAGTTTGCACCCTATGCATGGATTGACACACATTATGATTGCCTTGTTGCATCTTGTATTCCCATGTCATCCATGATATTTGAGCTTGTGCATTTCCTTAGCAAATTTGTTGTGATCTTTCTTGATGGCATATTCATACATCATGATCTTATTGCCTACCATCAATTGCATGATAACTTATTCATATTGAGCATCCATTGCCATATTCATGCTATTGATAAACTGTCTCACTGTGACATCATTTTGCATCGTGGTTGCATTGATCATATTCACAACCCATTTGTGTGCACAATGAATGCTTTTGCTCCCATGATCGCTTTGCATATCATTCTATATCATCTTGATAAGCTTCTTGCGCTTTGCCACGAACTATCTTGTCGCACGGACTCGTTCTTACATGATGGACACTTTGTGCGCGCTAACCATTGTATTTCCAAGTGTCGTTTGAGTTTGCTCTTTTTGCATGTGGACCACTCCGAAAACACCTTGGGGTACTTGGTTTGCGCCATGTCTTCCACTTCGTCCAACTACAAGTCCGTCCGCGACAACTGTTTCCATGGTGATGAGGTTTTCGATCCGAGGACGGATCTCTCCCAAGGGGGGGGAGATGATGCGGAGCATCCCTCGACTACCCGCACCGACACTCCATCACCACCGCAAGCCCCGAGAGGACCAATGACAAGAGCACGTGCACGCAACATCGAGAACGAGGTCACTTCTTTCCTCTCCGAGTTTCGTTCGGTTTCACACGAGAATGGGATTCTACCTCAAAGAGATACACTATGCGTTCTCAGGTACATCGGAGATCATCATGAGGAAGCAAGGAGGAAGGCCCAAGCACCCACGGAACAAGAGAAGGAAGAAGAAGTCAAGAAGAAGGAAGGGAGCAAGATGGCCAGACCCCCTGGACACCCCACCTGGGCGCTGCCCCTGCTTGGTCCGGGTGCCCGGCCACTTGGCTCCCGGGTGCCCGGGCCCCT
>NC_041391.1:600616835-600625585 GCF_002162155.2 Triticum dicoccoides
GCGCCCGGCCCCTGCCCAGCCGACCGCCTGGTGCAACCCCGGGTGCCCGGGCATGGGACCCCCGGGTGCCCGGCCACCCCACCTGGGCGCTGCCCCTTCTTGGTCCGGGTGCCCGGCCACTTGGCTCCCGGGTGCCCGAGCCCCTGCCCGCCTCCAGTCGCACCCTCCTGAGGGAGTCCTGGATTAGGGGGTATCCGGACAGCCGGACTATACACTTTGGTCGGACTATTGGAGCGTGAAGATACAAGACTCAAGACTCCGTACCGTGTCCGGATGGGACTCTCCTTTGCGTGGAAGACAAGCTTGGTGATCCGGATATTATATTTCCTTCTTTGTAACCGACTCCATGTAAACCCTAGCCCTCTCCGGTGTCTATATAAATCAGGGGTTTAGTCCTTAGAGACACAATCATAATCATCATAGGCTAGCTTCTAGGGTTTAGCCTCTACGACCTCGTGGTAGATCAACTCTTGTAACACTCATATCATCAATATCGATCAAGCAGGAAGTAGGGTTTTACCTCCATCAAGAGGGCCCGAACCTGGGTAAAACATTGTGTCCCTTGCCTCTTGTTACCATTAGCCTTAGACACACAGATCGGGACCCCCTACCCGAGATCCGCCGGTTTTGACACCGACATTGGTGCTTTCATTGAGAGTTCCTCCGTGTCGTCGCTGCAAGGCTCGATGGCCCGTCTTGTTGTCAACGACAACATCACCTCTGGGGGAGCGCTGGTTGTAGGCCAAACTCTCCGACTAGGCGGCTTCGTCATGGCCGCCCGATCGGCTTCTCCGCCGACGATGACCTCTCAGGTCATCAAAAATAGCCTCCACATCAATTCGGAACTCGCCGAACAGATGAATCCAATAGAGCTCTCCTCCCTCAATTAGCTCTTGGATTGCATCGCCGCTTTGGGAGTCGCTATAGACTACGATCGAATCGGGCTTAAACCCGACCAGAGGGACATTAAAACCCCATAGGTCACCCACGAGATAGCGGTAGTGGAAGAGCCACACATGGATTATCCCTCTACTTTGAGGACGAATTATGTCTGGATCACCGAGCTCTCTGAGCCGGATACCCGCTCGCGGGAGGACATGACCCAAACCCCGGACTTAGAATCGGGCACCGGGCCGGAAAAATCGGGCAGCTCCCTGGATCCCGAGTTGTCAAGCCCGGAAGCTCCGCTGCCCCTAGGCGTTAGATCGGATCAGAATCCAAATTCAGCTACACCCACCCACCCAGACTTAAACTGTCTCTCCCATATTAGACAAGGGCCCCAAGAGACAGTACATCGCTACTGGGCCAAATTCCTCCTTGTGCTAAACAGGGTTAAGGACTGTCGTGAGAAAGACGCAATCTCACTTTTTTTGCAAAAACTACACGAACAAAGGAATCCTTAATGCTATAAGTTGCCGTGACATAGTACACCTTGACGACTTAGCAGCCATAGTACAGAAGTACTGTGCGATGGAGAGCACCTGGACAACCCAAATAGACTTCTGGGATAATCCGGCTCTCGCTAAATCCTTTGTCCGAACTAAAAGGGCAAACTCTCGTAAGTCAGCCGATCCAATCCCCGAGAAACCTAAGCCCACCCCAGGGCGTGGAACCGTATTGGAAGAATGGATCAATGGGCCATGTAAACTCCACAGCACGCCGGACACTACACCAACACATAGCCTTAGAGCATGTTGGATACTCCGGCAGGTAGCAAAAAGTGGCGAGGATCTTCTTGTAAGCCATAAAGCAGAACAACATTCCACCAAAGAAAACAATACGATACTGACAGTCTTTGAGATTTTTGCCTCAAACAACAGGCGCAAGCGAGCTCATCAAAATTTCGCTGAAATTTGCCACGTGGCAAAAATAAATCCGTGGAACGATAGTGCTATAACTTTCAGTGCCAGTGATGAACCTCAATTCCAGACAGTCCGGGCACCAGCCGCTTTGGTCCTTAGCCCAATCATGGACGGCTTTCGGCTCACTAAAGTACTCATGGACGGCGGAAGCGGATTAAACTTGATCTACAAAGAAACACTCAACAAGATGGAAATCAATAAAAGCTGCATTGAGCAAAGCAGCACAACCTTCAAGGGAATCATCCCTAGTCGGGAAGCACGGTGTGCGGGAAAAATCACACTCGATGTGGTATTGGGCACTCCGGAGAATTATAGGTCCGAAGAAATCACATTCCAAGTGGATCCTTTCAGCGGCGGATACCACGCCCTTTTAGGGCGGGACGCGTTTACAAGCTTTCAAGCTATACCCCATTACGGGTACATGAAGCTTAAAATGCCCGGACCCAATGGAATCATCACTCTAGCCAGTGTTCCGGGCGTCGCACTTCGCGCCGAAAATAAAACCGCAGCACTAGCCCTAGAAGCATTATCCGAAGCTCTAGCAGCCGAAGAACTAACAACGTTGCGCGCCACCGTGGACAGGGATGACATGATACTCGACAAGCGACCCAAGTCCACCTCATTGAAACCCGCAGACGAGATAGTCAGGTTCATCCAACGGACCCCACAAAGACAACTTCCATCGGGACACAGTTGAGCCCCACAATGGACGCCGCACTACGAGACTTCCTACGCGAGAATTGGGACATTTTCGCCTGGCACCCTTCGTACATGCCGGGCATCCCACGTAGACTGGCCGAACATAGCCTCAATATACTGAAAGTATACAAGCCTGTCAAACAGACTCTTAGGCGCTTCTCAGAGCCCAAACGGCCGGCCATGGGAGAAGAGCTAGCCAAGATACTTGAGGCCAGATTCATCAGAGATATCAAGCATCCGGATTGGCTGGCAAATCTGGTAATGGTACCGAAGAAGGACAAATCCTGGAGCCTATGCGTCGACTTCAAAGACCTCAACAAGGCTTGCCCCAAGGATCCCTTCCCCCTCCCTCGCATCGACCAAATCATCGACGCCACCGCAGGACACGACTCACTGTGTTTCCTCGACGCATACTCTGGATACCATCAAATAAAGATGGCAGAGTCCGACCAAGCTGCAACTGCCTTCATAACGCCATATGGTCCTTTCTGCTTCAACACTATGCCTTTCGGGCTTAAAAATGCCGGCGCAACCTATCAACGCATGATTCAAACATGCCTGGAAAAGCAAATCGGCAAAACAGTGGAGGCATATGTGGACGACGTAGTCATAAAAACAAGACACGTCAAAACCCTAATAGACGACTTGAGGCTTACGTTTGATAACCCCCGAACATACGACATCAAGCTAAACCCGGAAAAATGTGTTTTTGGCGTACCCTCTGGGAAGTTGCTCGGCTTCATTGTTTCCAATAGAGGAATTGAAGCAAATCCGGCAAATATCCGAGCTCTGTCGCGGTTGACTATCCCAATAGACCTCAAGCATATCCAGAAACTAGCTGGATGCGTGGCTGCCTTAAGCCGCTTTATCTCCCGATTAGGAGAAAAGGCATTACCTCTTTACCGCCTTCTTCGGTGCACCGAACACTTCGTGTGGACGGATGCAGCCATGGCTAGACTGGACGAAATAAAAACCTTATTGGCCAGTAATCCAGTCCTAACAGCGCCAAATACTGGCGAACCTATGCTATTGTACATAGCCGCAACATATTAAGTTGTAAGCACAGTGCTCGTCATCGAATGAGAGGCTGACGGATACAAATTCCCGCTCTAGAAGCCGGTATACTACGTATCCACGGTACTCACCCCATGCAAATCCCGATACCCGCACTATCAAAAGATAGCATACGCGGTCTTCATGGCATCCTGGAAGCTACGACACTACTTGCAGGAGTGTTCGATTATGGTAGCCTCCGAAGTACCACTCAACAACATGATAAACAACCGCGACGCTACGGGCCAGATTGCTAAATGGGCCATCGAGCTCCTTCCGTTCGACATAACATACAAACCACGGCGGGCCATTAAGTTGCAAGTACTGGCTGACTTTGTCGCCGAATGGACAGAAGCCGAACTCCCTAAAGAGTACGGCGCATACTCTAACTAGATCATGCACTTCGACGGCTCTAAAATGCTGGCCAGATTAGGAGCAGGTGTAGTCCTGACGTCCCCCACCGGAGACACGGTCCAATACGTACTCCAAATATTATACACAGACTCCAACAATGCAGCTGAATACGAGGCTCTGTTGCATGGTCTTCGGATGGTAGTCTCTATGGGCATTCAACGCCTAGAGGTGCGCGGGGATTCAAACCTCGCAATATCACAAATAAACGGAGACTTTGATGCCAAGGATCCGAAAATGGCAGCCTACCGTAATGCCATCCTCAAAATGTCAGCTCGGTTCGAGGGGCTCGAATTCCACCATGTGGCTCGAGAAAACAATCAAGCGGCGGATATCATCGCCCGCATCGGCGCTAAACGTGACCCTGTCCCGCCTAACATATTCCTGGAAAGGCTGTTCAAGCCATCCGTGGCATGGGAAGGGGAGTCCGGCAGCACTAGCACGGATCCGAATACACCCCCAGATTCTGAACCATCAGACGTAATCGGAGGCTTCGCCACCGAAATAACACCTTCGACCCACGAAATCATGGTTGTAATTGCCTCGTGGACTGAGCCTTTCTTGGCCTACCTACATAGGCAGGAGCTCACCGAAGACCAAAATGAAGCATGTTGCATCGTGCGGCGTTCCAAAGCCTACAAAGTCCATGAGGGGGAACTCTATAAGAAAAGTGCGACCGGAGTTCTCCAAAGATGCATCTCTGAAGAGGAAGGGCGGTAGCTCTTGGCTGAAATCCACGCCGGACTTGGCGGACACCACGCTGTGGCTCGGGCACTTGTCAGCAAGGCCTTCCGCACGGGCTTTTATTGGCCAACAGCCCGAGCAGACGCACAAGACCTTGTCCAACACTGCGTCGGTTGCCAGCTCTTTGCCAATCAGAGCCACATGCCCCCTACCGCTCTCCAAACAATCCCCATCACTTGGCCCTTCGCGGTCTGGGGGCTGGATATGGTCGGACCCCTTAAGGCGGGAAGCCATAAGAAAAAATACTTATTGGTCATGGTGGACAAGATCACCAAATGGATAGAAGCCAAACCAGTCAAAACGGCCGAATCTAGACCAGTGATAGACTTCATATCCGGGGTCGTACACCGATACGGTGTCCCCAATAGCATCATCACTAGCAATGGCTCAAACTTCACAGCCGATGAAGTGAAAACTTGGTGCGACAACATGGGCATTAAGCTCGATTACGCCTCCGTCTACCATCCCCAAACAAACGGCCAGGTCGAACGTGCAAACGGTCTCATAATGAGCGGCATCAAACCCAGACTAGTGCGATCCCTGACAGAATCGGACACGCACTGGGTCGAGGAGCTCGACCCCGTACTCTGGGGGCTGCAGACCACGCCGAATCGCACCACCGGATACACACCATTTTATATGGTGTACGGTGCAGAAGCAGTACTACTGTAACGCCCTCGATGCGGCTATATCTCCCACGTGTCGAAGCACGACTTAGAGGCATAACCGCATTGAAAGCAATGTCGCAAGTGAGGTAATCTTCGCACAATCCATGTAATACATAAGGGAAAAGATACATAGTTGGCTTACAGTCGCCACTTCACACAATACATAAATAAACATCCATCATTCAGATTACACTCAAGGTCCGACTACGGAACCAAAATAAAAGAAGACTACCCCAAATGCTACACAGATCCCCGATCGTCCCGACTGGGCACCTCTACTGATCATCTGGAAACGAAACATAGTAACGACCAAGAGCCTCATCAAATTCCCACTTCAGCTCGGTTGCGCCATCTGCGCCTGTATCCTCGGTACCTGCATCTGTTTTGGTAGAATCTGTGAGCCACGGGGACTCAGCAATCTCACACCCGCAAGATCAAGACTATTTAAGCTCATAGGTAGGAAAGGGGTAATATGGTGGAGCTGCGGCAAGCACTAAGCATATATGGTGGCTAACATACGCAAGTGAGAGCGAGAAGAGAAGCAGCGCATCGGTCGAGAAGCTAGAAGCGATCAAGAAGTGATCCTGAAACTACTTACGTCAAGCATAACTCAAACCGTGTTCACTTCCCGGACTCCGCCGAGAAGAGACCATCACGGCTACACACGCGGTTGATGCATTTTAATGAAGTCAAGTGTCAAGTTATCTACAACCGGACATTAACAAATTCCCATCTGCCTCATAACCGCGGGCACGGCTTTCGAAAGATTATATACCCTGCAGGGGTGTCCCAACTTAGACCATCACAAGCTCTCACGGTCAACGAAGGAATAGACCTTCTCCTGGGAAGACCCGATCAGTCTCGGAATCCTGGTTCGCAAAACATTTCGACAATGGTAAAACAAGACCAGCAAGACCACCCGACTGTGCCGACAAATCCCGATAGGAGCTGCACATATCTCGTTCTCAGGGCACACCGGATAAGCGAAGCGTACAGGTACCGACGTAATCCAAGTTGCCAAGGAATGGTCCCGCACGGTGCTCTAGTTTGGACCAACACTCAGAGGAGCACTGGCCCGGGGGGGTAATAAAGATGACCCTTGGGCTCGCGAAAACCCAAGGGAAAGGGCTTAGGTGGCAAATGGTAAATCCAAAGTTGGGCCTTGCTGGAGGAGTTTTATTCAAAGCAAACTGTTAAGGGGGTCCCATAAATCACCCAACCGTGTAAGGAACGCAAAATCAAGGAACATAACACCGGTTTACGGAACTAGGGCGGCAAGAGTGGAACAAGTCACCAGGCATAAGGCCGGGCCTTCCACACTTTACCAAGTATATAAGGTGCATTAAAATAAACATGAGATATTGTGATATCCCAAAATAACCACGTTCCGACCTAGAACAAACTTCATCTTCACCTGCAACTAGCAATGCTATAAGAGGGGCTGAGCAAAAGCGGTGACATAGCCAGACAAAGGGTTTGCTAGGACAGGATGGTTAGAGGTTTAACATGGCAATAGGTAGGCATGGTAAACAAAGGCAGGTAGGGCTAACATAGCGATAGAGCGAATACTAGCAAGCAAAGATAGTAATGATTTCGAAGGTATGATCATCTTGCCTGCAAGGTTCTCAGAGTAGTCGAAGGCTGGATCCTCGTAAGCGTTCTCAACAGGTTCCTCGTTCACGTACTCGTCTTCCGGCTCTACCCAAAGCAAGAACACAAGCAAAGGAGCCACAATAAATCACGGTGCAATGCGCAAGCAACAAGATGCAATGCATGCCATGATATGCGAGATGTGATATGCAATGCATATGCGTGCTTCGGGAGGAAAATGATGAACAAGGCATCAACTTGGCAAACCAAGTATGCCGCTGGAAAGATGAGATGATTTCGGTTGAAATCGATATAAAGATCACCGGAAACGGATGCACAGTTTGCAAATGGCAAGCAAAACAATAAGGGCACAAATCTGCGATTAACAGCACGATGCTACTTAGCATGCAACAAGAAACTATGCTACAGCACCCCAACATACAAACAAAGCATATGGCAGTGATCTACAGGAGATGCTTAACAAAAGAGGAACACTGAGCTACGGCTAAATCACATCATAACAGGTCCAAACAAGCATGGTGAAAGTGCAAAAAATATCAGGCTAGACATGGCATAAACAACATCAGGAAGCAAAGTTCAGAGCAAGTTATCTACACGCTACAGGAACTTATAATAGCAAAACAAGGCATGGCATGATTCTACTCAAAGCATAGATCAAAAATCCCTTACTGACCATAAGCCAAAAAGGACCAGAAGAAATAATGGCATGCATGTAAACATAGCAAGTTTCGTTAACAGATTCAGCAAACTGGGCATTGCATTGACAGATAACAAGTAGGCATGTTCGTGAGCTCGATGCACTCACTACAGAGCACCTCATGATAAAAGCATACACCCATCAAGAAGACATGGCATAGAAGCTATACATGGCAAGAACAACATCATAGCATACACGGGTCAACTACAACAACCTCGTAGAAATTGAATATCATGCAAACAATCTGCCAGGAAACATTTTGAAGCAAAAGTAGAGCACGAAAATGACATGCTAGACTACTCCATAATTTCAAACAAGGGCATGAATGGATAGAGCATAACCATATGTTCAAAACACCCTTACTGAAGTATCTCTAAATATGCATGGATCTCTCTGTAGCAACATGTTTACATGGCATCACAATAACAACAGAACAAGGACTTAAAACAGCAATATCATGAAGCCTAGTTTGCATGCTTGTGCTAGTCACCACATAGATCACAAAAATACATGGCGTACACCCCTGTAAAGATGGCATGGCATAGATCAAAACACCTTTAGGGATCAAGTTCATAAGGTGCACACATAAATCATGGCAAAAATGACAAAAGAGCTCGTGCTGATAAGATTCTGGAACTAACGATCTAAAGCCCTCTTCCAACAGCATTTCGGGCATCAAGATGAGCTCAAATGCAAATGATGCAATGGAATGAAATGATGTACTCTTCGAGACGAACAATTTGACATATTATACGCATGAAACGGAACTACGGGTGCGAAGATGTGATGCGATGAACATGTGATGATTTTATGACAGGAAATGACTTAGAGGAAATTTTGGAGGGGGAAAAAGTCAACCGTCGCGAACAGATCTGGATCGGGCGCGCGCTTCGAGGTTCGCCGGCCGGAGTTGGAGCTCGGGGCCGGAGGGGATGAGGCCGGGGCGTCGGGTCGGCCGGAGGAGGACGGGGCGCGGGCGGCGTTGCGCTGGAGAGCGGGAGGCCG
>NC_041391.1:600626126-600792218 GCF_002162155.2 Triticum dicoccoides
GCGGGGCAGCGCGGCGGCGCCACGTGGCAGCGCCCGATTCGCCGGGCGGCGGCGGGCGGACGTGTCCGGCTCGCCCGGACGTGTCCGGCGGCGGATGAGGAGCGGGCTAGGGTTAGGGATCCGGAAAATTCGGGGGAGGAGGCATATTTATAGGTAGAGGGAGCTAGGAGTGTCCAAATGAGGTGCGGTTTTCGCCCACACGATCGTGATCGAACGACCGAGAGCATGGAGGGGAGTTAGATGGGTTATTGGGCTGTTTTGGAGGGGTGTTGGGCTGCAACTTAAAAGAGGCCTTTGCGAGAGTGCGGTTAACCGTTGGAGTACTAAACGAGCTCCAAATGACCCGAAACTTGACAGGTGGTCTACCGGTGCTATACCAGGGCCACTTGGCAAGGCTCGGTCCATTCCGAGAACGTTCAACACCCGCACACGGAAAGAAACAAGAGGGGTGCGCCAGTGCATGTGGGAGTGTCGGATTGCAAAACGGACAACGGGGAAAATGCTCGGATGCATGAGACGAACACGTATGCAAATGAGATGCACATGATGACATGATATGAGATGCATGACATGAACAAAATGCAAAAAGAAAAAGAAAACCCAACCACGGAGGGAAAATCATAGCACATAGCCGAAAATGGCAAGAGTTGGAGTTACAAATATGGAAGGTTACATCCGGGGTGTTACAACTACCCTACGACATAATACATGATTCGCCTCGCGTGCGCATGTACGAAGAGAAGGAAGCCGAGTTAGATCAGCAGGACAACTTAGATGCCTTGAAGGAGGAGCGCGACGTCGCAAAAGCCCGTTCCGCATTCTATCAGCAGCAAGCTTGACGGTACCAAAGCAGAGAAGTGCGGGTCAAAACTTATAATATTGATGAACTCGTTCTACGCCTACCAGAGAAGAAAAAGGACAAACTCAAACCTAAGTGGGAGGGTCCCTTCGTTATTGATAAAGTTCTCACTGGAGGAGCGTACCAGCTATGTAATGCATCCGATAACAGATTCGAGCCAAACCCATGGAACGCGGCCAGACTCCGGAGATTCTACGCCTAGCGCCGAACTCAGTGTTCGTCTCCTTACCCCCTCCTTTTTAATTATGTTCCTCCCTTTTTTCCTTTCTCGCCCTTTTTCCTTCTTCACACAAAGTACTCAATACAGTGCGGATGCTCGGATCACTCCGGCCGCACTACGTGTGTAAGCCATACCTGGGGGCTTCCTACACGGAAGCTAAATATACTTCCTTTAATGGCTTTTTTCCTATCACATATGCGTTATTTTTTCATATGTGACTTTTCTTCACCATTATATGCATCGATATGACTTAAGATGTGGCCATGCTGGGTTGCCTGGCTCTTGTGTTTATGCCCTACGTTCCCATTAATTTGGCTAGAGCATAAGGGGAGCACCTCTGCGATTGTTACTGCCGGTTCAGCCGGATGTGTACCTCAGACTGGGTGAAGCCGAAAGCTAGCGTTCTTAAGGGAATATTCGGTCGTGAACAAAAGATGGTCCTTTCGTTTATTACAACGTGAATCCCCAGAAGTTTTATATCCTGCGTCTCTGTTCGCAGTCCGGACATGTACATTGATGCATGCGTACCCAGGGAAAGGAACCCCTAACGGAACTATTCTCCCTGGAAGATGTTTCTTACTATCCATGTAATATAACATAGCTAGTTGGGTACTTGTTTGTTCAAGCACTTATGACCCCTACGCCTGGTTTCCACTCATACCCCGGTTCTGCATAACTGAGCGGGTATTCGGATACACCCCGGACTATCGGATCCGGGGGCTGAAGCGAAAAGGTCTGCCATGACAAATGATTTTTAATCCGGCTAGGGACTACATATGTCCATTGAATTACATAGTCACTTGGACTGACTATATTCTTCCTCTATACCGTCCAACAGGCTATCTAGCTTGCAATCCTGTTAGGAATACTTTGCGGCTAACGCTACCTGGTCATACACCAGACTCACGGGAATTTCTTGCCCATCTGGCCCCGCCGGTCCAACTTCGGCCATATGGTTCGGGTCAAGCTTGGTGTAGCGTGTCTTCACCATGGCCCAGGCTTCCCTTGCACCTTGTCGGCAGGCTGACATCTTCCACAATCGGAAGCACCGCCGTGCTCCTTGGAGCATATCCACGAGCTCCCCCATGCCTTTTGGCAGGGAGGTGGATGGCCAGAAGGCCTGGGCAATACGCTGCATCACCTGCCGAGCTCGCTCGTGCAGATGTGAGAGGTCTTGCAGTAAATCACCTGCAGACGCGGGCATCTCCTCTTCAGGGCGGCCCATCAACATACCTACAGATATAAACTCTTCTAATATGCTTCCTCGCCGAGCTGTACTACAGTTCGTCTAGGCACTTACCACAAATGCCGCGACGAAGCCTTCTGTTCTCCTTCACGGAGTCCGCCAGCTGAGCGCGAACATCTCCTAATTCAACGCCCAGCCGGTCATTGGCATCTTGAAGATCGTTCTTCTCCCGCCTAACTTGCGTAAGAACACTCTCGCCAGCTTTTAGCTGCCTTTGGAGATGTGACTCGCTCTCTCTTATAATCTCCGGATTCTCCCCGGGATTGTCTGCAGAATTTTCTGTTAGACTTATCAAACAAGCCAATTACTAACTGGTACATTTCCATAAAATTTCTCTATTGAGACAAATGTTACCAGATGAGGCCTTCTGAGATTCCTCTAGTTTGGAAACCGCGGCCCTTAGCTGGGTCTTGCAATCCTTCAGCTCTAGAGACAATTGGGCATTCTTATCTACAAGGACATGTGCATACATTGATCCTTAAAACAGTTGTTCCAACCGTTTCAAGTCTCAGGGGCTACTGCTATGCATGCTTATCAAATTTTCTTACCCGTATATCTTTGGCATACTGGTCCATCGCCCGGGCGAGCCCGCCTTGAGCAGCTCGGATGTATGCGTCTCCCGAATTGAAAGCATTAAATGCCTCTTCGGAAAAGATGTTATTGCAAAGTACGGCCCGTCGGCGCCGATGATTCATGGCACTCTCTACTTCCGAATTCGTGGCAGAAAGCATATTCGCATCCTCTGTCGGAGGACAATCCGGTGTCGTCCCCGCATTGGCCTCCTCTCTTGAAGCCAGTTCTGGAATCCGGTTAGTAGAGGCGTGATCGGCAGGATCACCGGATATAGTCCGGCAACTCCTCTTTCTGCCAGAACGCAAAGGACGTTGTTACATTTCAAACACAATAAATCACAGAGCAGGTTTTTACCATACCTCTGTAAGGGCGTTTCGGCCCTAACCGCCTTCCTCTTAAGCCTGCCCGATCCGGACGCCCTTTGCCGACGAGCCCCCAGGGGCTCGGCGCCGCGTTCCGATGGCCGTCTCTACAAATACGATACTTTAGGCATAAGGCATGATATCAGAAAGGAGTCCTCTTCAGAGGATAAGGTTTCGGCTTTGCTTACACGCGATGCAGGTAGCAGTTCGGGATAGTTGGCGACAGTAGCCACCGAAGCGCCATCGCAGCTGGCCTGATAAAATGTCCCATTGACGAGCTCCACAGTAATATCCGGATCTTCTTCAAGTCCTGGATCGAAGGCCCTTCCGGGGTCCTCTGGCTGCGGGGAGGGGCTGTTGAATCCGTCTAGGCCCTCCTCAGTTCCTGCTCAGAAATATCGAGGTAAATAATCGTGACGAAGGACGCCAGAACAAATGGAGCGGGGGAAGGAGTGACGACTTACCCAGCTTGGGGGGTTGTACATAGAAAACCCATCCCACGGTTTAATATGAAGAAATTCTTCTTCTTCTCCTTTATACAAATCGGACAATATCCTCGCCAGGGCAGCGGCGGAGTCCGGACCTTTACGACCGCAGCGGGTGGCATTATCTTCCCCATTGTAATGCCACATGGGCTTCCCCCGATATTGAAGTGGTTGCACCCCCCGCATTATGCATATCGCTATAACCTCGACTATTGTCAGCCCTGATTTGGCCATTATCTTTATCCTGCTCATCAGGAAGTGTATTTCTCTGGTATCCTCCTCTTGGGGGCCCTGAGGGCGCCAACTTCGGCGTGCCTTCGGCGGAGCATTACTGAACTCAGAGAGACCCGTCCGGACTAGATCCGGAAGGGGAACGTCATCAACATAAAAACCACTCCGAGGGCCAGTTTTCAGGTGCCTTCTTGGAAGGACCGGACAGGTATCCGGTCTCGGCGATGCGCCATACTTCGGCTCCACCCACTTGACATATGGATTCCCCCTGGTTGCGAGGGACGAGGCAAAACAGCTTCTTCCATAACCCGAAGTGAGCCTCGCAGCCCAGAAATAGTTCACAAAGGGCAATGTATCCCGCTATGTGCAATACGGAGGCAGGGGTGAAGTTGTGCAGCTGGAGGCCGTAGAACTCCAGGAGCCCGCGAAGGAATGGGTGGATTGGAAACCCGACGCCTCTTAACAGATGCGGGATGAGGCATATTCGCTCCCCAGGGGATTGATTAGGAGATCTCTCCGCTTGCTCCCCGCCATTATAGGTGGCTAGTCCGGCTCGGACGAGAACCATGAACGCCGGTGGAAGAAACCCTTGGGTCTGTAAATCTATCAAACGACTTTAAGGAACTAAACACTCTTCCCACTCGCCTGGCTTGGAAAGAAGGGAACGAGAAGAAGAGTTGCGGCGACCGGCCATGTTGGAATGATTTTTTCGGAGCGCTCCGTTGGATGCTTGCTCATAGGAAGAAGGTGAGGTTTGGATCTGAGGATCCCCGTCCCTTCAAATAGACG
Organism: Triticum dicoccoides; assembly: GCF_002162155.2. Classification (NCBI taxonomy): domain Eukaryota; kingdom Viridiplantae; phylum Streptophyta; class Magnoliopsida; order Poales; family Poaceae; genus Triticum; species Triticum dicoccoides. The sequence goes on from NC_041391.1 coordinate 600,630,892, forward strand.
GTTTGCTTCCAGGGCCGGGGTGGCAACTGCAAAAATGCCCCGACTCCTCTATTCGCTCGACACGTGAAAATGGTCATTATTGAAGCACAGAAGCCGAGGAGTACAACATTGATGGGAAGCCGGACACTGTTCGTTGCGACAGGTACTTTGGAGTATTCGGAGATGGAACCCTCCTTGCAATGCCGAAGACAAACTGCGCACCGGACTCATCGTCATTGAAGCCTGGTTCAGGGGCTACTGAGGGAGTCCTGGATTAGGGGGTATCCGGACAGCCGGACTATACACTTTGGCCGGACTATTAGAGCGTGAAGATACAAGACTCAAGACTCCGTCCCGTGTCCGGATGGGACTCTTCTTTGCGTGGAAGACAAGCTTGGTGCTCCGAATATTATATTTCCTTCTTTGTAACCGACTCCATGTAAACCCTAGCCCTCTCCGGTGCCTATATAAACCGGAGGGTTTAGTCCTTAGAGACACAATCATAATCATCATAGGCTAGCTTCTAGGGTTTAGCCTCTATGATCTCGTGATAGATCAACTCTTGTAACACTCATATCATCAATATCGATCAAGCAGGAAGTAGGGTTTTACCTCCATCAAGAGGGCCCGAACCTGGGTAAAACATCGTGTCCCTTGCCTCCTGTTACCATTAGCCTTAGACACACAGATCGGGACCCCCTACCCGAGATCCGCCGGTTTTGACACCGACACCCCCCCTCCCCCTGGGGTGCCCGGGCCTTGGCCAACCGGGCGCCCGGCCCCTGCCCAGCCGACCGCCTGGTGCAACCCCGGGTGCCTGGCCACCTCCCAGCCGCCCCTGTACGGGCCGGGTGCCCGGCCCCTTTCGCCCCGGGTGCCCGGCCGAACCTTGGCGCAGCTCCCTGACCGGTCCGGGTGCCCGGCCGGTTTGACCCCGGGTGCCCGGACTCCTCCTCCGTGGCTACGCGTTTTAGGGACATTTTGGTCCATTTGTACCCCTCTTTTTCCAAATTTCGTCCCTAGCCTTTATATACTCTTTGCCTAGCTCATTTGGAAGGATGGCAAAGTCTTAGATAAAACATTGTGAGCTTTGCTCCTTGTATCCCCTCCTCTTGGAGATCAAGACCCCTCTTGTGAAGAATCCTTGTGGATTACAAGACCTCCCAAGGGAGTAGATCATCATCAAGACCTCCCAAGGGAGTAGATCATCATCAACACCTCACCTCCTCTAGGAGTGGGAAGAACTTTACCTTGTGCTTGTTTGCTTGGATTGATCTTGCAATCTTGTGGATCTCATGTATGCTACTCTAGTGGATGTGATATTTGGGTTTGTTTGAGTGATTTGTGCCTTGTGTTCTTGAGTATTCTTCCTCTTTTCCCCCTCCAAGTGTGAAAAGATCCCCTATAGGGTTTCACCCTACAACACATCCTCATAGTTGTCGTGCACTTTCTGGATTGAGGTGAATCCAATTGTGCCGGTGCAATCCATCTTGCACTTGAAGTAGCTGACGAACTCCCGGATGGAATTCACAATCCTGACGAAAAGCTTTCGGCTCATCCGATAATGGCGCCGAAATGTTTTCTCACCATGCAATGGAGCATCGGCGAAGTAGTCCGAGTGGAGCATGCAATAGCCTTCCAGACGAAGCCGGTTCTTTGCTTTCACCCGCCCAGGCGCCGAGCCACCTCGCCACGGCTTTTCACTGCTCGCGAGCAGGCCGGCGAGGGCGGCGAGCACCATGAGATGCTCCTGCTCGTGGACGTCGGCTTCGACTTCCTCCTCCAGCAACGCCGCGAGCGCCTCCTCATCTTCGGAGTCCATCGACGGGCTGGGCAAATCACCGAACACTTGCAGGTGAGGTGGGCGCAAACCCGCCGATGTACAAGCCCTGCGCGGCCGGAACGCCGGAAAAGTTACCCGGACGGCGGCGGAGAGGATGCCTCGGCGAAACCTCTTCTTTTCCCGGCGGGAAATGATCTATCTAGTTGCGGTGGGCGGTGGACGGCGCCGGGATCAGCAGGGTGGCGGCCGAGCACGGGGGGTCGGAGGCGAATCCGGACGGGTGGCTTGACTTTTCGCTTGACAATGTGGCCCCAGGAGCGCTTTTTCTTGCGTCGGAGCCCCCGAGCGCCCCCCAGTGCGCCAGGTTCGGCCTGCGATCGCCGGGCGCAAAAACAGGCCGAGCGGCGGAATTCGGCGTCCTGGGGGCGCGACTGTGGCGATTTTTCAACGCCGACGCGGAAAAAACGCCTGGAAAGGGCCTCTTGGGGGCGCGGCTGGAGATGCTCTTAGCCGCGCCGTCCGCAGCCCTCGCCATCGCCGGCTCCGCTCGTCACCACGCCATACGCAGCCTTCTCGCCGTTCGTCGGTGCAGCCTCACTACTCGGAACCTCGCCGCCCCAACACAAAACCAACGACGGCCGAACAACGCCACCACCATCCATATTGTAGCTTTTTGGCCGACAGTGGCCGTCGCTGTCGCCGCCACGCTGGTCATAGCACCATAGCTTTTTGGCCGACAGTGGCCATCGCTGTCGCCGCCACGCTGGTCATAGCACCACGCCGCGTCAGCTGCTGCAACGCTATGTGCTGGTCGCAGCACGGCCGCATGCCATAGCACCTCGGCGCGCCGGTCCCAGCTCCACTCATAGGCGATTGCAGCACTCGGCGCCTCACCGCGCAGCTGGTCGCCCCGAATCTCACCGACTAGGTAGGAAATGCGGCTTGCCGCACCCGACAGCAGTGCTGCCGGGTATAGTCATATCCCACCCGGTAATACAATCATTGAGGCATTGTATATATAAAAAATAACAAAATGCAGTTGTGTTTATCAATCTAAAACACGCATTGGCACGCGCTGCATGGCTCAAGTAAACAAAGTACATATTGTTGCAAGAATAGTTGCCAAGAATAGACCATTTTAATGTATGAAAGCATGAAATTGTATCCAATATAGGGAGTTTGCCCTGTCCAGCCCTATGTTCGAGCACACATATATAAAATTATGCATCGGTGACATAGCCACGACAATGTAATACTACTTTGGGGCGCGCTGTCTGTCTCAGGTTGATCCAACATTTGATATTTTGTAATGAAAGAGATAGGAGCAAGCAGAATACATGCATCTCATAGAAAATGGTACCTTAGTACCAAGTCGATTACATATGGTGATAGGTTTTCTTCATCCAGTTCAAAAATACACTGATACACCAAAAGCAAGCCACTGGCAGTCCAGGATAACAGATTTTTATGGTTCTTCTATGCCATATAGTGATAGCAGTACATTATATAGTAGACTAAATAAAAAATATGGCTTTGTTTGAACGCCATGCCATCTGGCTCACCCTGCGTGTTATAAAATAAAATGTCTATCATGTATTATTCCTAATTGAGCAATCGATTCAAAAGAAATTCACAGGATTCTGCCCTCATGAGTAAATCTACATACTTTTTAGCACACATTCAATATTCTGCGAGCAAAAGTTTGATCTTACACTGCAAATATTGAGCTTTCCCAATAGAATCAGAAAACAGAACAACAAGTGCTGATTACTTACTCTTATGATAACTTCAATTAGAGCCAAGTCTGGTGGGATTTGTCCTGAAAATAAGAAAGAAAAACATAGAAAATGGCATTAGATACAAACAGAATCATAAGACCATTGCTCTAAGAAAAAACTGGACAGCAAATGAGAAGGATGAGACATCACTGAAATTAAATTGCATGGAATCTCTAAAAGGCACGGAGTGAGTATATCCACAAGCATGGCCCAAAAAACACAACATTAGTAAAACGTCTTCCTAATTTTGATGGAGGTACTGCCAAAAGTAGGGCAAGAAATCCCAAATTAGAACACCAGGAAGCAAACCTTTAAAATGAATATTTATATTGGAACAGAGAAAATAACATAAAACAGACCTGATAAATAAACCACTCGATGCAAGGGTGAAAAATAAAAAGGAAAAATATGCAACAAACATGTCTCAATAATGATCTGCGATCAAGTAATTTTAGAGATGTCATTTTGAAGAGAATATCTTAAGTAGAGCACTGCATGTATTTCTCATACTACGTGAAAAGAAAAGGCCATACTATGCAAACTACATATGGACATATTTTAGAAAGAAACTTTCTCAGGTTGGAGCAGACATAATTTCATTTTGTTCTTAAGACGACATATTGATATATTTTAGAAGTAAACTTTCTCAGGTTCGACCAGTCATAATTTCATTTTGTTCTTAAGACGACTTCCATTCCAGCAAAAAGTTTGGCGACAAAAGAGACCTTATTTTGGTTCTAAAATACACACAGAAATAGCAAGTATATAGCAGCTGAAGTGCTCCTTACCTCCTCCCAGTAGCTATTCAGAAATACATCGGCAGCGATGGCAGCTTCCAGTATCACAAGCAAGAATACAAAGATCACGTGCTACATACATGGCAGGTTAAGGCAAAATAGTCCATAACACCAAGACACAGTACATCTAAGGTCACATAGCTCCAAGAACATAACTGGGACTTAAGGTTTCAGCAAACTATTATTAGGAGTCAACAGTTCCAGTTCAAAACTTAACTGCTAGAGATATGACCCTCTTTTTGAAATATCATTTATATTTTTGAAATGGATATATCTGGGAAAAAAGCACACAAGGTTTGGTCTTTATGTGACAACGCAAAAGGCTTTGAGGAATTTTGTTAAACCAGCAGCAGCTGCCATGTAAGCACTCTTAAATAGGCTAACGCAACTCCTAGTATGAGACGCTTCCAAGTATACAAAAGACAGTCAGGGGTTGTTTGCAGTTTCAGCGGCGATGTGGCCCGAGCAGGTCAGCAAGCACATGATGGTTTCCAGGCTGAGAAGAGTGTAGCTAAACCTGCTTAAAAATTGATCTCTTAATCAAAATAGCCATCACATATTACATACAGTATATTCATAAGAAATCCCTAGAATACTCTTGGCATGGCAAAGAGGCATGAATTCTCTAGTTTCTCAGACCCAACATAAAAAACATGGTAGTAGTATAAATCATCCGGTGCATAGCGCCGCGTCGACATCTTAACAGAGAAGCGAGAGGAAGATGCTGATCACCACAAATATTTTTACCCCAGCCATAAGTTTTGTTCGACCTACACCATTTGGATTGGATAAACTATCTTCGGCTGTAAGCTAACTTGCTGGAATGAAACAACAGAAGGTTGTCTTGAACACTAATTTGTAAAAGTAAGAAGCAAGATACAATGAAAAATAAGATATCTAATTTAACTGCCCTGCCAGCAAGTTGCACCCAGATAGTAGTTATTCTGATTTCTGAACCAGTGTACTATTCTGATATCTGAAGCTAATTTACTCTGAGATAAGAGTCCAATTGCTAGCATCAACCATCTTCTACACCTACATGTTCTTCTATTGCCAATTTATCATCTTTCATAGATTTCTTCTTACTCTTCCTTTTCGTATGAGCATCACATCACAGATGAGAAAAGGGGAATCAGGAAACATGCATAAATATGAACAAGAGCATTCAAGGAAAGGCAAAAGCTGATCTAAACCACAATGGATGAGCTCGGTGCACTTGACCTTGGCACAGTGCTAGTTTCCCCACGCACAACGGCGACAACGCTGCCCAGGCAGTACGGTGGGAATTCGGTCGGCGGTGGGTGCGTCGGCTAGCCGAGCGACAGATTTCGCCACAAATTCGGTCAGAGGAATGAGGAGCGGCAGCAAAAAATTGGGGGGTAAAACAGCAAATCCAGTAGTGAGCAACTGAGCGAGCCCCACGACGGAGTGCTGCTTGGACCAGGCCCGGAGCACCCAAAGCGTGTAGAGGATGACGTCCATGCCGGTGAGCCCCACGACGGAGTTGGCCGCCTTGAGCGCCATCTGCACGCAGCCCCGCACCGCAAAGTTGTCACACAACAACCTGAAAAACTACAAATGGCTGAAAGTTATTTCTAGAACTACACCACCCTCTACCATAGGATTCCTAGAACTAAAGAGAACAGGTTGCACAGAATGGCCTCCTGTTTTAGTGCGCGTTGTATTTCCTATATTAAACGATTGAAATGGCTAGGCATTTGATCGAGCAGGTGCTAGCCACAGAGAAACACATCTTCCCTTCGCATGAGATTGCAAGCCTGCTAGGAGTTCTGTTGTGCACTGTGTAGGCATGGATAAAATAGAATTTGCACATAGCAATCTGAGGATTTGTGGGGATTAAGTTAAAAGAGACCCGGGCACCCAAACTCTATTGCAGAATGAAAATTAATTAGGAGGAACTGAGGAAAGGAGGAGCTCACTAGGGGGAGATGCAACCAGGAACCAGGAGGGTGCGTCGGGGTCGGAGCCTCCATGGCAATGTCGGGCGTGCATCTGGCGCCGGACGGATGAGGCAAGGAAGCACCGCCGCACCACCCCCCCTGCGTCGTGTGCTGGAACCACCACTGTGCCTCGAACTCGCCCTCAGGTCGCCGCTGCACCGCGCGCGAATAAGAGGGCGAAGCTCCAAGCCGAGGCCGCCGGCCGCTGCTCGGGAAGAAGAGGGGTGCGGCCGCTGCTCCCCTCATCCGGATTGAGGCTGCGCCCTTCCCTCCATGGCCGTCCTCCTCGGCTGCGGCCGTTTCTCCTTCGTCGACCGGCAGAGACGGTGGCTTCTGCCTCTCCGCACTGCCGCGCGCCCCGCCATGCCATCCGCTCTAACTGCCTAGATGAGGAAGATGCGACCAAGGAAGAGGAGAGGAAGGCCATGGCCGGCGGCGGCGGTGGCTCAGCCTCCTCATCCATTGCTAGGGATACTAACGGGGGTATGCGGGAGGAGGAGGACGGAAGGGGAGAAGGAATTGGCGAAGGCGGCAGCCGGCTGGACGAAGGAAATGGCGGCGGCGTGGAGTGCGCTCTTGTCACACCCCCACCAACTGCGTGTGTGTCTGACAGGCAGGTCCCAGACACGGCTGGGACCGTGACGGAAAGGTAGGCGTGCGTCGGTTTTGTGTTGCGTGTGTTGACCGGACAGACCGGCTGTGAGCGTGTGGATATAAACTCCCTATACCCTTTTGGGTAAATTATCGAATTAATGAATGAATTGAGCTACTCCAGCTCCTTCGTTCTCGGTCAATCCCTTTGTCATTTCCTATTTCAATCCTGTGATTCTCTAGCTGCTGCTAGGGACATCACAATTGGTATCAGACTAGGTCGTTCTACTCCACACAACGGCGCCGCGTACACCACCAATCCCAAATGCCCAGACCAAATTCATCTTGCTTGAGATGGAGGAGATGCAGAAAGGGGGTTTGGCAGGGATTGAAGTGGATTTAATCCCCTGCAAGTCAAAACCTCCTCAAATCCCCTCCAATCCTCTTGTGGAGGGGTGTAACCGAACAAGGCCTGCAGGAATTCTTTACCAAAGCGCTTGACGAGAAGCTCGCTCCGGTGACGGCCGAGCTCCGTGAGCTTCGCTCGGATTTGGAGGAGGTCAAGCGAGCGCGCTCCCCGGCTGTTCCTCCCCGCGAGCCCGCCCAAAATCAGCTCGACGGCGGAGGCAACGGCGCCCCCCAGCTGCGCGCGTCGGTACCCGACGCGGACAACCCCGAGGGTCACCTCCAGGGTCACGCCGACGAGCCGTACAACCTGCGGTCTGTACCTTGCGGCGAGCCGCTTCCACGCGGGCGATGCGAGGACCGTCGTGACGCCGGCGACCACTACGAGCGCCGCCGCGACGCCGGCGACCACTACGAGCGCCGCCGCGACACCGGCGACCACTACGAGCGCCGCCGTGTCCGGGGCGATGACGATGACTGCCATGAGCGCCGCGAGGGATTTCACCTGAAGCCGCCCAAACACGCATTTCCAGTCTTCAGAGGGCAGTTTCCTCTGCTCTGGATTGATATTTGCTATACCTATTTTGAGATGTACAATGTTCCTGTCCGACATTGGATTGGCACTGCTACACTGTATTTTGAGGATCATGCTGCTCTATGGTTGCAAGCCTACAAGCGCACTCATCGCCAGATTAATTGGGATTCTTTCATCACGGCAGTGGTTGCTGAATTTGGGTCTGATGAGTATGATGGGCAGATGTCGACGTTGCTGCAACTTAGGCAAACAGGCACAGTAGGTGAATACAAGAGGTCTTTTGAAAACTGCATGTATCACTTGTTATCTACTGATGCCGCACTACCCTCCAAATGGTTTGTGTCTCATTTTATTCATGGCCTACGTGATGAGCTTCGTGCTGCAGACAGATTACACTACCCAGCTAGTGTTACCAGGACTGCGGCATTGGCACACATACAGGAGGAAGAGCATGATCACCAGCGTCCTCGTACATGACCGACAGCTTCCATCAAACACCCTACCACTGCGGTGACTTATGTGGCCCCTCAGGGTACCGGTGTTGTTGTTCGAACAGACGGAGGCCGAAAAAATACAGATGATTATGCTCGGGAACGTCAATTGCGGGATTTCCGTAAGGCCAATGGCCTCTGTTTTTGCTGTGGAGACAAATACACTAAAGAGCACAAGTGTAAACCAGGAGCTCAACTCATGATGATTGAATTGGGTGAATTTGGGGAAGTCTTTTCTGACGACACCGTGCATGCTCTGGAGCTGCTGGAGGAACCAACTACAGACCAAGCATGTTCGATGCTTTCCAGACACGCCTTGGCTGGTACAGAGGACGTGAACACTTTGCGTCTCCAAACATTGGTGGGTAACAAGGTCATGCTAATCCTTGTCGACTCCGGTAGCACTGGCAGTTTTGTCAACTCAGATTTTGTGCATCGGGCACAACTCCCTGTCCAAGAAGCCAAAAGTATTGCCGTGCGACTTGCTGATGGCTCTTGTATATACTCCACCACAGCAGTTCCACAACTCACATGGTGATGTCAAGGGGCAACTTTCTGTCACAACATGCGAATTCTGGACTTGGGCGCTTATGATGCTGTGTTGGGGATGGACTGGTTGGACAGTTTTAGTCCCATGACTTGTCACTGGCGTAACAAGCACATTTCCTTCCCGTACGGTGACAAGGAAGTGCATTTGCAGGGTATTCTCACTGAAAAACAACAACAATTACAGGTCATGGAAATTGACCAGCTTCGGAAATCTTTAGCTGGTAACAATGTATGGGCGCTGGCACTGATTGAGCCTGCTCTAACAGACCAAGTGACAGGATCTAATTCTCCTGATGTGTTGAAATTGCTAGATGAATTTGATTATGTGTTCCAAGAGCCAAAAACCTTACCGCCTCATAGGGATTTTGATCATGCAATTACTCTGCAGAAAGATGCACCACCTGTGAATTCTAGGCCATACCGCTACTCTCCATTGCAGAAGGATGAGATTGAGAGGCAGGTCAAGGAAATGCTCAATGCAGGACTAATCAAACTTAGTTTTAGTCCTTTTGCATCCCCGGTGTTGCTGGTAAAAAAGAAAGACAACACTTGGCGCTTCTGTGTAGATTACCGCAATTTAAATGAAGTGACTATCAAAAATAAGTTCCCAATGCCAATTGCAGATGAACTAATGGATGAGTTGGGAGGTACTAAATTTTTCTCAAAATTGGACTTGCGTGCGGGATATCACCAGATCCGGATGTTGGAGGAGGATGAACCCAAGACAACTTTCAAAACCCATCATGGCCACTACCAATTTAGGGTGATGCCTTTTGGTTTAACAAATGCTCCGGCCACGTTTCAGTGCCTAATGAATTCAGTTTTTGCCATCTATATTCGGAAGTTTGTCATTGTCTTCCTAGATGATATCCTAGTGTACAGCCCTAATCTGGACACACATCTTCAACATTTGCGGCTGGTGCTAGCTATTCTGCGGGGACATAAATTGTATGCCAAGATGACAAAATGTTCTTTTGCCACAAATAGTATAGAGTATCTTGGACATATTATATCTCATAAGGGAGTGGCCACCGATCCAGAAAAAACAGCGGTCATGGTCAAATGGCCCATCCCGACCAACACAATCGAGCTGCGAGGTTTTTTGGGGTTAACCGGTTACTACAGAAAGTTCGTGAAGAACTATGGCATCATAGCCAAGCCTCTCACGAATCTTCTAACCAAAAAAGGGTTCATCTGGACGGACCAAGCTACGGTGGCTTTTAAATTGTTGAAGGATGCCATGGCTAACACTCCGGTACTGGCGTTACCTCATTTTAAACTGCCATTTGTTATGGAGACCGATGCTTGTGATACGGGTGTTGGGGGCTGTATTGGCACAAGAAGGGCATCCAGTGGCCTATATGAGTAAAGCATTGGGAATACAAAATAGTAAATTGTCAATTTATGAAAAGGAGTTCATGGCTGTAATTATGGCAATTGACAAGTGGCGTGCTTACCTCCAGCGGGGACCCTTTACTATACTCACGGATCATCAGAGTTTGTGCTCCCTTACGGATCAACACCTCACTACTGAACTACAGAAAAAGGCAATGTCAAAGTTGTTGGGCTTGCAATTCTCGATAAAGTATCGCAAGGGCAGCGAGAACAATACTGCTGACTCTTTATCCAGAGTGGGTCACTTACTACAGATGAATGCCCTGTCAATTTGTCAACCTGAATGGGCACAAGAAATCTTGAGTTCTTATGATATGGACTCTGAAGCCACCGAGTTACTTGCTCAGCTAGCCGTGAAGAACCCGGATGCACGTGGATATTCGTTGGACAAGGGCTTGATTCGCTACAATGGGCGGTTGTACATTGGCAACCTGTTGTCCTTGCAAACAAAGCTTCTCAGTGCTTTGCATGATAGCCCAGTGGGGGGGCATTCCGGCATTCATGCCACCTATCAGCGGGTACGTAAGGTATTCTTTTGGCCTGGACTCAAAATGGCAGTGGAGGATTTCGTGAAGCAATGCCCCACATGCCAGAAAGCAAAGAGTGAACGATGTCACCCTGCTGGAACATTACAACCTCTTCCTATTCCCACCAAGCCATGGAATGACATCACCATGGACTTTATAGAGGGCTTGCCTATGTCGGAGGGCATGAATGTCATACTGGTAGTGGTGGACCGTTTGACTAAATATGCACACTTCATGCCTCTCCGACACCCTTATACCGCTCCCTCCGTGGCAAAGCTTTTTCTTGATCAAGTGGTGAAATTGCATGGCGTTCCAGAAACAATAGTCTCTGATCGAGATCCTATTTTCACAAGTAATTTTTGGAGAGCACTAATTTAGGCTGTGGGCCCCAAGCTCAATTACAGTACTGCTAATCATCCAGCCACTGATGGGCAGAGTGAACGCGTCAACCAATGTTTGGAGCAGTACTTGCGTTGTGCTGTTCATGATTCCCCAGGAAAATGGCGCCAATGGCTTCCAATGGCCGAATTCTGGTATAATTCCTCCCACCATGCTTCCATCAAATGCTCCCCTTTCAAGGCGTTGTATGGAATGGATCCCAATTTTGGTGCACTGCCTCACCAATCTGTGGATCAAGCTTCCGCTGCTCATAATGTTGCTGCTGAGCGCCAACAAGTTACTAACATGCTCAAAGAAAATTTGCTCAAAGCACAAAACAGGATGAAGTCTTATGCTGATCGGGGTCGCACAGACCGGTCATTCTCTGTTGGTGACCCTGTTTTCTTGAAACTACAACCCTATGCACAGTCTTCAGTAGCAAATTGACCTTACCCAAAGCTGGCTTTCAAAATTTTTGGCCCGTTCAATGTGCTGGAACGAATAGGTGAGGTCGCCTACAAATTGGAGATGCCTGCAGCTAGTGCCATTCACCCTATGTTTCATGTGTCACAGCTGAAACCCTTCTTGGCAAAGTATGTTGGGGAACGTTGCAGAAAATTAAAAAATTTCCTACGGTTTCACCAAGATCCATCTATGAGTTCATCTAAGCAACGAGTCATGGGAGATGCATCTACATACCACTTTGTAGATCACGAGCGGAAGCGTTCAAAAGAACGGGGTTGAAGTAGTCGTTCTCGTCGTGATCCTATCACTGGAGATCCTAGCGCCGAACGGACGGCACCTCCGCGTTCGACACACGTACGGAGCGGATGACGTCTCCTCCTTCTTGATCCAGCAAGGGGAAAGGAGAGGTTGATGATGATGGCTCCAGCAGCAGCACAACGGCGTGGTGGTGGTGGAACAGCAGCACTCCGGCAGGGCTTCGCCAAGCACGTGACGGAGGAGGAAGAGGTGTAGCAGGGGGAGGGAGGCGCCAGAACTTCAGGGTGCGGCTGCCCCCTCCCCCCTCCCTTTATATAGGCCCCCAGGGGGGGCGCCGGCCCTGGGAGATCCAATCTCCCAAGGGGGGCGGCGGCCAAGGGGGTGGAGTACCCCCCAAGGCAAGTGGGGCGCCCCCCCCCCCCACCCTAGGGTTTCAACCCTAGGCGCAGGGGGTGGGCCAAGGGGGGCGCACCAGCCCACTATGGGCTGGTTCCCCTCCCCACTTCAGCCCTTGGGGCCCTCCGAGATGGGTGGCCCCACCCGGTGGACCCCCGGGACCCTTTTCGTGGTCCCGGTACAATACCGGGCGACCCCAAAACTTTCCCGATGGCCGAAATATCACTTCCTATATATAATTCTTCACCTCCGGACCATTCCGGAACTCCTCGTGACGTCCGGGATCTCATACGGGACTCCGAACAACATTCAGTATGCTGCATACTCATATTCATACAACCCTAGCGTCACCGAACCTTAAGTGTGTAGACCCTACGGGTTCGGGAGACACATAGACATGACCGAGACGGCTCTCGGGCAATAACCAACAGCGGGATCTGGATACCCATGTTGGCTCCCACATGCTCCTCGATGATCTCATCGGATGAACCACGATGTCGAGGATTCGAACAACCCCGTATACAATTCCCTTTTTCAATCGGTACGTTACATGCCCGAGACTCGATCATCGGTATCCCAATACCTCGTTCAGTCTCGTTACTGGCAAGTCACTTTACTCGTACCGTAATGCATGATCCCGTGACCAAACACTTGGTCACTTTGAGCTCATTATGATGATGCATTACCGAGTGGGCCCAGAGATACCTCTCCGTCATACGGAGTGACAAATCCCAGTCTCGATCCGTGTCAACCCAACAGACACTTTTGGAGATACCTGTAGTGCACCTTTATAGTCACCCAGTTACGTTGTGACGTTTGGTACACCCAAAGCACTCTTACGGTATCCGGGAGTTACACGATCTCATGGTCTAAGGAAGAGATACTTGACATTGAAAAAGCTCTAGCAAAACAAACTACACGATCTTGTGCTATGCTTAGGATTGGGTCTTGTCCATCACATCATTCTCCTAATGATGTGATCCCCTTGTCAATGACATCTAATGTCCATAGTCAGGAAACCATGACTATCTGTTGACCAACGAGCTAGTCAACTAGAGGCTCACTAGGGACATGTTATGGTTTGTGTATTCACACGTGTATTACGATTTCCGGATAATACAGTTATAGCATGAATAAAAGACAATTATCATGAACAAATAAATATAATAATAACCCTTTTACTATTGCCTCTAGGGCATATTCCCAACAGTCTCTCACTTGCACTAGAGTCAATAATCTAGTTACATTGTGATGAATCGAACACCCATAGAGTTCTGGTGTTGATCATGTTTTGCTCGCGAGAGAGGTTTAGTCAACGGATCTGCGACATTCAGATCCGTGTGTACTTTGCAAATATCTATGTCACCATCTTGAACATTTTCACGGATGGAGTTGAAACGACGCTTGATGTGCCTGGTCTTCTTGTGAAACATGGGCTCCTTGGCAAGGGCAATAGCTCCAGTGTTGTCACAGAAGAGTTTGATCGGCCCCGACGCATTGGGTATGACTCCTAGGTCGGTGATGAACTCCTTCACCCAAATTGCTTCATGCGCTGCCTCCGAGGCTGCCATGTACTCCGCTTCACATGTAGATCCCGCCACGACGCTCTGCTTGCAGCTGCACCAGCTTACTGCTCCACCATTCAACATATACACGTATCCGGTTTGTGACTTAGAGTCATCCAGATCTGTGTCGAAGCTAGCGTCGACGTAACCCTTTAGGACGAGCTCTTCGTCACCTCCATAAATGAGAAACATGTCCTTCGTCCTTTTTAGGTACTTTAGGATATTCTTGACCGCTGTCTAGTGTTCCTTGCCGGGATTACTTTGGTACCTTCCTACCAAACTTACGGCAAGGTTTACATCAGGTATGGTACACAGCATGGCATACATAATAGATCCTATGGCTGAAGCATAGGGGATGACACTCATCTCTTCTTTATCTTTTGCCGTGGTCGGGCATTGAGCCGAGCTCAATCTCACACCTTGCAATACAGGCAAGAACCCCTTCTTGGACTGATCCATTTTGAACTTCTTCAAAATCTTATCAAGGTATGTGGTTTGTGAAAGACCTATGAGGCGTCTCGATCTATCTCTATAGATATTGATGCCTAATATATAAGCAGCTTCTCCAAGGTCCTTCATTGAAAAACACTTATTCAAGTAGGCCTTAATGCTGTCCAAAAGTTCTATATCATTTCCCATCAAAAGTATGTCATCTACATATAATATGAGAAATGCTACAGAGCTCCCACTCACTTTCTTGTAAACGCAGGCTTCTCCATAATTCTGCATAAATCCAAATGCTTTGATCATCTCATCAAAGCAAATGTTCCAACTCCGAGATGCTTGCACCAGCCCATAAATGGATCGCTGGAGCTTGCATACTTTGTTAGCGTTCTTAGGATTGACAAAACCTTCCGGCTGCATCATATACAGTTCTTCCTTAAGATGTCCGTTAAGGAATGCCGTTTTGCCGTCCATCTGCCATATCTCATAATCATAGTATGCGACAATTGCTAACATGATTCGGACGGACTTCAGCTTCGCTACGGGAGAGAATGTCTCGTCGTAGTCAATCCCTTGAACTTGTCAATAACCCTTAGCGACAAGTCGAGCTTTATAGACGGTAATATTACCATCCGCGTTCGTCTTCTTCTTAAAGATCCATTTGTTTTCTATCGCTCGCCGTTCATCGGGCAAGTCTGTCAAAGTCCATACTTTGTTTTCATACATGGATTCTATCTCGGATTTCATGGCTTCAAGCCATTTGTTGGAATCTGGGCCCGCCATTGCTTCTTCATAGTTCGAAGGTTCACCGTTGTCCAACAACATGATTTCCAGGACAGGGTTGCCGTACCACTCTGGTGCGGAACGTGTCCTTGTGGACCTACGAAGTTTAGTAGCAACTTGATCCGAAGTACCTTGATCATCATCATTATTTTCCTCTTTAGTTGGTGTAGGCATCACAGGAACATTTTCCTGAGCTGCACTACTATCCCGTTCAAGAGGTAGTACTTCATCGAGTTCTACTTTCCTCCCACTTACTTCTTTCGAGAGAAACTCTTTTTCCAGAAAGGATCCGTTCTTGGCAACAAAGATCTTGCCCTCGGATCTTAAGTAGAAGGTATACCCAATGGTTTCTTTAGGGTATCCTATGAAGACGCATTTTTCCGACTTGGGTTCGAGCTTTTCAGGTTGAAGTTTCTTGACATAAGCATCGCATCCCCAAACTTTTAGAAACGACAGCTTAGGTTTCTTCCCAAACCATAATTCATACGGTGTCGTCTCAACGGATTTAGACGGTGCCCTATTTAAAGTGAATGTAGCTGTCTCTAGAGCGTATCCCCAAAATGATACCGGTAAATCGGTAAGAGACATCATAGATAGCACCATATCCAATAGAGTGCGATTACGACGTTCGGACACACCGTTACGCTGAGGTGTTCCAGGCGGCGTGAGTTGTGAAACGGTTCCACATTTTCTTAAGTGTGTACCAAATTCGTGACTTAAATATTCTCCTCCATGATCCGATCGTAAGAATTTTATCTTTCGATCACGTTGATTCTCTACTTCATTCTGAAATTCCTTGAACTTTTCAAAGGTCTCAGACTTGTGTTTCATCAAGTAGACATACCCATATCTACTCAAGTCATCAGTGAGAGTGAGAACATAACGATATCCTCCGCGAGCCTCAACGCTCATTGGACCGCACACATCAGTATGTATGATTTCCAACAAGTTGGTTGCTCGCTCCATTGTTCCGGAGAACGGGGTCTTGGTCATTTTGCCCATGAGGCATGGTTCGCATGTGTCAAATGATTCATAATCGAGAGACTCTAAAAGTCCATCAGCATGGAGCTTCTTCATGCGCTTGACACCAATGTGACCAAGGCGGCAGTGCCACAAGTATGTGGGACTATTGTTATCAACTTTACATCTTTTGGTATTCACGCTATGAATATGTGTAACATTACGTTCGAGATTCATTAAGAATAAACCATTGACCATCGGGGCATGACCATAAAACATATCTCTCATATAAATAGAACAACCATTATTCTCGGATTTAAATGAGTAGCCATCTCGTATTAAACGAGATCCAGATACAATGTTCATGCTCAAACTGGGCACTAAATAACAATTATTGAGGTTTAAAACTAATCCCATAGGTAAATGTAGAGGTAGCGTGCCGACGGCGATCACATCGACCTTGGAACCATTCCCGACGCGCATCGTCACCTCGTCCTTCGCCAGTCTCCGCTTATTCCGCAGCTCCTGCTGTGAGTTACAAATGTGAGCAACGGCACCGGTATCAAATACCCAGGAGTTACTACGAGTACTGGTAAGGTACACATCAATTACATGTATATCAAATATACCTTTAGTGTTGCCGGCCTTCTTGTCCGCTAAGTATTTGGGGCAGTTCCGCTTCCAGTGACCCTTCCCCTTGCAATAAAAGCACTCAGTTTCAGGCTTGGGTCCATTCTTTGACTTCTTCCCGGCAACTGGCTTACCGGGCGCGGCAACATCTTTGCCGTCCTTCTTGAAGTTCTTCTTACCCTTTCCCTTCTTGAACTTAGTGGTCTTATTGACCATCAACACTTGATGTTCTTTCTTGATTTCAACCTCTGCTGACTTCAGCACTGAAAATACTTCAGGGATGGTCTTCACCATCCCCTGCATATTGTAGTTCATCACAAAGCTCTTGTAGCTTGGTGGGAGCGACTGAAGGATTCTGTCAATGACCGCCTCATCCGGGAGGTTAATGTCCAGCTGGGACAGGCGGTTGTGCAACCCAGACATTTTGAGTATATGCTCACTAACAGAACTATTTTCCTCCATCTTACAACTATAGAACTTGTCGGAGACTTCATATCTCTCGACCCGGGCATGAGCTTGGAAAACTAGTTTCAGCTCCTCGAACATCTCATATGCTCCGTGTTGCTCAAAACGCTTTTGGAGCCCCAGTTCTAAGCTGTAAAGCATGCCGCACTGAACGAGGGAGTAATCATCAGCGCGAGACTGCCAAGCATTCATAATGTCTTGGTTCTCTGGGACGGGTGCATCACCTAGCGGTCCTTCTAGGACATATTGTTTCCTGGCAGCTATGAGGATGATCCTCAGGTTCCGGACCCAGTCCGTATAGTTGCTGCCATCATCTTTCAGCTTGGTTTTCTCTAGGAACGCGTTGAAGTTCATGTTGACATGAGCGGCGGCCATTTGATCTACAAGACATATTTGCAAAGGTTTTAGACTAAGTTCATGATAATTAAGTTCATCTTATCAAATTATTATAATGAACTCCCACTCAGATTAGACATCCCTCTAGTCATCTAAGTGTTACACGATCCGAGTCGACTAGGCCGTGTCCGATCATCACGTGAGACGGACTAGTCATCGTCGGTGAACATCTCCATGTTGATCGTATCTTCCATACGACTCGTGTTCGACCTTTCGGTCTCTGTGTTCCGAGGCCATGTCTGTACATGCTAGGCTCGTCAAGTTAACCCTAAGTGTTCTGCATGTGTAAATCTGTCTTACACCCGTTGTATGTGAACGTAAGGATCTATCACACCCAATCATCACGTGGTGCTTCGAAACGATGAACTTTAGCAACGGTGCACAGTTAGGGGGAACACTTTCTTGAAATTATTATAAGGGATCATCTTATTTACTACCGCCATTCTAAGTAAACAAGATGCATAAAACATAATAAACATCACATGCAATTATATAGTAGTGACATGATATGGCCAATATCATATAGCTCCTTCGATCTCCATCTTCGAGGCTCCATGATCATCTTCGTCACCGGCATGACACCATGATCTCCATCATTGTGTCTTCATGAAGTTGTCACGCCAACAACTACTTCTACTTCTATGGCTAACGCGTTTAGCAATAAAGTAAAGTAATTTACATGGCGTTCTTCAATGACACGCAGGTCATACAAAAAATAAAGACAACTCCTATGGCTCCTGCCGGTTGTCATACTCATCGACATGCAAGTCGTGATTCCTATTACAAGAACATGATCTCATACATCACAATATGTCATTCATCATTCATCACAACTTCTGGCCATATCACATCACATGACAATTGCTGCAAAAACAAGTTAGACGTCCTCTAATTGTTGTTGCATCTTTTACGTGGCTGCAATTGGGTTCTAGCAAGAACGTTTTCTTACCTACGAATAACCACAACGTGATTTTTTCAACTTCTATTTACCCTTCATAAGGACCCTTTTCATCGAATCCACTCCAACTAAAGTGGGAGAGACAGACACACGCCAGCCACCTTATGCAACTAGTGCATGTCAGTCGGTGGAACCGGTCTCACGTAAGCGTACGTGTAAGGTTGGTCCGGGCCGCTTCATCCCACAATACCGCTGAAGCAAGATAAGACTAGTAGCGGCAAGCAAGTTGACAAGATCTACGCCCACAACAAAATTGTGTTCTACTCGTGCAATAGAGAACTACGCATAGACCTAGCTCATGATGCCACTGTTGGGGAACGTTGCAGAAAATTAAAAATTTTCCTACGGTTTCACCAAGATCCATCTATGAGTTCATATAAGCAACGAGTCATGGGAGATGCATCTACATACCACTTTGTAGATCGCGAGCGGAAGCGTTCAAAAGAACGGGGTTGAAGTAGTCGTTCTCGTCGTGATCCTATCACCGGAGATCCTAGCGCCGAACGGACGGCACCTCCGCGTTCAACACACGTACGGAGCGGATGACGTCTCCTCCTTCTTGATCCAGCAAGGGGAAAGGAGAGGTTGATGATGATGGCTCTAGCAGCAGCACAACGGCGTGGTGGTGGTGGAACAGCAGCACTCCGGCAGGGCTTCGCCAAACACGTGACGGAGGAGGAAGAGGTGTAGCAGGGGGAGGGAGGCGCCAGAACTTCAGGGTGCGGCTGCCCCCTCCCCCCTCCCTTTATATAGGCCCCCAGGGGGGGCGGCCCTGGGAGATCAAATCTCCCAAGGGGGGCGGCGGCCAAGGGGGTGGAGTACCCCCCAAGGCAAGTGGGGCGCCCCCCCACCCTAGGGTTTCAACCCTAGGCGCAGGGGGTGGGCCAAGGTGGGCGCACCAGCCCACTATGGGCTGGTTCCCCTCCCCACTTCAGCCCTTGGGGCCCTCCGGGATGGGTGGCCCCACCCGGTGGACCCCCGGGACCCTTTCGGTGGTCCCGGTACAATACCAGGCGACCCCGAAACTTTCCCGATGGCCGAAATATCACTTCCTATATATAATTCTTCACCTCCGGACCATTCCGGAACTCCTCGTGACGTCCGGGATCTCATCTGGGACTCCGAACAACATTTGGTATGCTGCATACTCATATTCATACAACCCTAGCGTCACCGAACCTTAAGTGTGTAGACCCTACGGGTTCGGGAGACACGTAGACATGACCGAGACGACTCTCGGGCAATAACCAACAGCGGGATCTGGATACCCATGTTGGCTCCCACATGCTCCTCGATGATCTCATCGGATGAACCACGATGTCGAGGATTCGAACAACCCCGTATACAATTCCCTTTGTCAATCGGTACGTTACATGCCCGAGACTCGATCGTCGGTATCCCAATACCTCGTTCAGTCTCGTTACCGGCAAGTCACTTTACTCGTACCGTAATGCATGATCCCGTGACCAAACACTTGGTCACTTTGAGCTCATTATGATGATGCATTACCGAGTGGGCCTAGAGATACCTCTCCGTCATACGGAGTGACAAATCCCAGTCTCGATCCGTGTCAACCCAACACACACTTTTGGAGATACCTGTAGTGCACCTTTATAGTCACCCAGTTATGTTATGACGTTTGGTACACCCAAAGCACTCTTACGGTATCCGGGAGTTACACGATCTCATGGTCTAAGGAAGAGATACTTAACATTGAAAAAGCTCTAGCAAAACGAACTACACGATCTTGTGCTATGCTTAGGATTGGGTCTTGTCCATCACATCATTCTCCTAATGATGTGATCCCGTTGTCAATGACATCTAATGTCCATAGTCAGGAAACCATGACTATCTGTTGACCAACGAGCTAGACAACTAGAGGCTCACTAGGGGCATGTTATGGTCTGTGTATTCACACGTGTATTACGATTTCCGGATAATACATTTATAGCATGAATAAAAGACAATTATCATGAACAAAGAAATATAATAATAACTCTTTTATTATTGCCTCTAGGGCATATTTCCAACAAAGTATACTCCTGTCTTCACTACTTTACCAGCTCCAGACACACTACAAGAAAATGCCCCGCAGCCAGAAGCAATTTTGGATCGCCCTATGGTCAAGAAAGGTAATGCTGCAACTGTGCAAATTTTGGTTCAGTGGTCATCTCTTCCAGTGGAATGTGCTACCTGGGAAGATTTCTATGTACTCAAGAATCATTTTCCTAATGCTGCAATCTGGGATGAGCCTCCAACTCAAGGGGGGGGGGGCGATTGTCACACCCCCACCAACTGCGTGTGTGTCTGACAGGCAAGTCCCAGACACGGCTGGGACCGTGACCGAAAGGTAGGCGTGCGTTGGTTTTGTGTTGCGTGTGTTGACCGGACAGACCGGCTGTAAGCGTGTGGATATAAACTCCCTGTAGCCTTTTGGGTAAATTATCGAATTAATGAATGAACTGAGCTGCTCCAGCTCCTTCGTTCTCGGTCAATCCCTTTGCCATTTCCTATTTCAATCCTGTGATTCTCTAGCTGCTGCTAGGGACATCACAGCTCTGGCCGCGGGAGGGTTGGATGAGGAGTAGAGTCGTGGCTGCGCAAGGGGAAGACGGGCGGTGGCTGCGCGAGGGAAAGGAGGGAGGAGAGCGGCGACGCGAGGGAAGGGGCCGACGGACTCCGGCGTAACAGGGCCGTGCGGGCGCGATGTGAGGGGAGGAGGACGGGCGGCGACGGCGCAGAGGAGAGGAGGAGGTAGGGTTACGGGAGGGAAGGAGCGAGCGGGGTGCGCGCGTGCGGGAGGTGGCGGCTAGGTTGGCTTGCTGCACTTATACGCCACCAGGCGAAATGATGGAAGTGCCCTTGGCGGGCCACCAAATTTATAGGCGGTGGCATGCCAGCCTCGATCCGACGGTCCATATCGTTTCGTCTGAGATCCGACGGTCCAGATCGCTCCATCTGAACATCCGATGGCCAGGATCGTTTTGGACAGCCAATCCAACGGTTGAAAATCCAAACGCACGGGAAGGCTCTATTTTGGTCCAGACTCTAACAATGGGATTGCAGTACTGTAGCCTCGCGCTCGAAGCTCCCTCAGCTCCGGCCAGCTGCCGTGGGCGACCCCCGCGCCCCGCAACACAAGATTCACAACGAAAAACGCCAGTAAAAAAAAGCAGCATCTCACGTGGTTGTGGGTAGCTGTGTCGAGCGGTGGCCATGGATGCACCTTGCTTTGTAGAGGAGATGAGGAGATAAGAGGAAAGTGTGGGCTTAGTGGCCTGGTCAACGACAATGGATAAGGAAGGGCGCGGTGACACGTGGGGAGTATATGTGGCGAGTGCGCAGCACACGTGGGCCCATGGCCATCTGCGCGAACGACCGGCTCAAAGTTCCCCAAGTAAAATTACTACCGACCTAAGAGCTGATAACCATAGAATCACGCCAGGCAAAAACCACGATTTGACTGAACAGCCATGGTCCCGTTTGCCCAGAATAAATACCAGAATTCTTGCAAACGGCAACCCAGATTATGTGATGACAATGATGATATAATAAGTTTTGACTATTGTCACCATTCTGCTAACCAGTCCAACTTCACTTTCAGGTTGAAACTGGCTTTAAGATGAATTCATCAGTGGTCACAAGAACTCTTTAGGGATTTGACCAAAATTAACACTCCATTGGTGTGTGTGTCCACCCCTGTATCATTTTTAGTGCAGCATCTACATGTATGTACACAAGTTGAAGCAGTTGTTGTAGCATCGCCATGCTCCAATAGTAATTAAAAATTGTAAATTGACTGAGAACCAAAATGGGTTCTTGAGAGGATATATTAAGAATTTCTAAAAGTATAAAACGAAAAGTCCATCAGTAGAAAATCATGTCAATTCTTGTTTTCCTAAATTAAATAGTATCCTCAAGCAATTCAAAACAGAGGGGTAATGTGTTGAAAATAGCAGGATGGAGATCTCACGATGGAAATTTTGAAAATGAGGCTCAGTAAAAATGAAAACCAAGCTTGCACTCAAGAATTGGACAAACAAATTAAGTAGTACTCCCTCCGTTCCGAATTACTTGTCGCACATATGGATGTATCTAGATGTATTTTTGTTCTAGATACATCCATTTTAGAGACGAGTAATTTGGAAAGGAGGGAGTAGGTGCTAATGGAAAACAGACTCCATAGCTACTCATTTCAGCCTAATTCCATTACTTCTCGATGGCCATCCAGTGCTTGTGAATTCTTGAAAGAGCATAACTGTCACTTGGTTATAATGTCCAGCATCTGATTCCTAGAGCAAGAAATGAGTGAATCTCCTTCTATTTCTTCACAACACAAGACATTAGAAAGAAGCCTAAATCTGCAAGAAAAAGATAAACAACATCAGATAATTATCACTGAAGATTAAGAAACAATATACTACGACTAGGATCTTATAGAGATTATCAATCAACATAAGTATATTCACGATTCATTGTTTGCAATCTGATACCTTTGCTCTCCTCCTAAGGTGTATAGGGTCACTACTAAGATCTTTAGCTCTGATCATACCAATTCCTCCACGGAAAATAATCCCATTTGCCGAAACTTTCATGCAAAATTTTTCTCCCCAAGAATTTAAGAAATGGAAATATTTCTTTCTTTTAATTCTTCCAGCCCCCACCAGAACAACCGCATGGTGCAAATCCTCATAATTCCCAGCGAGAAACTTTTCAGTATCAGCGGCTTTGTACACCTGCCCACATACTAAATCGTTGCAGTCCTTGCCAGGCCTGAAAGTAGCAATAACAGGGCCATCTGCAATGGCTGTACAGATTTCAGCAAAATTGTTCTTGTCAAGCACTGTGCAACCATCAATCTTGTGTCTTTTCCCAATCTCGTGTCTTTTCTTAGTACCCTGATGAAAACATGAAAACATTTCCAAAAGTTGGTGATGCAAGATTTTTAAGAACATATCAAATATGCTACAGACACAAAACGAGTCACCAAAGTAAATGAATAAAAATCAGGGTAAAAAAATAAAAAGAAAAGAAAAGAAAAAATAATTCTATTACCTCTTGTTTTATTCCATAAACTTTTACCAAAGCACCCACCAATTTCAATGCATCCATGTTAAACACATCATCAGAAACTTCAAAATTGAAGTGCTTCAATCTACCTTTGGCTCGACATATCCTTTTTCTAAATCTCTCATGTCTCTTTACAAGATCCTGAGCAATAAGAGGCTTTAGTTTGACATCCATTTGCCCCTCCAACGAAACCTCAATCGTTTGATCAATTTCAGCTCCAGCTGTCCAAGCATAGGAAGCACAATGTCCTGCACAGCAAATTAAAATGCACATAACTATAAGAAATCTTATATTCACACACTAGAAAAGCAAAATAGAAATAAGAACAGAATCAGCGACACTAACCACCAATTTGGTTCCTTATCATCCTAATTGCGGGATTACCATTGAGCAGTGTGTCATCGTACACAAAATCAAAATCCAATTCAGCCTAGTTAGATATAAAAACACATTATTAGTGAAATAAATCCCTGATATGAAGAACTAAACATGTATGCTAGTTAAATTAAGAGTAAGAAACAACATCAAGATAAAAACTTGAAAGGATGGCTCCCGTCCCTTCCCCGGATCGCCGCCAAGCAAGAATTGTCTCATCCTGCAGCCCGCCCCTTATGTGACAAAGCCAAGGAATCGATCTAACACATTCTTGTCTCATGCATTTTTGCTTGTTAAGTTTGGATCATGGTCCTTCTGAGGTTGGGTTTGGCTTCCTTCATGTCGCAAACCACCGCAGTCTGCTTCGGTAGTTGGTGGTGCAGTGCAGTTAAGGGGGCCCTAAGGAGTTAAGAAAAGGGCTAAATTGCCTTATTATATTGGTCGCATGGGAGATTTGGAAGCACCGAAATGATTGTGTCTGCAATCGGGCAAACCCGTGCGTCATGGTGGTCCTGCAAGCTGTGGCAAATGAGAGTGCCCTCTGGTGAATGGCTGGAGCAGCAGGGCTCCATGAGTTGATCTTAAGGTCATTCACCCTGAACGCGTAACTCAGTCCTATGAGTTGGTCGCCTAACCTTTTCTGTGTGGGGCAAGCCACGCATTATTTTTTCGTCTTTCTTGGCGTGTCTTTGGGTGTGTTTTGTGGGTGTTGGGGTGAGGGGCATTGTTTATCTGAAAACAAAGAAGCATACTCTTCTCTACCTTATCTACTCTATCAAGGAGATAACGCATAAAGAAAATAAATAAAAGCAAGATAAAGTAGTTATAATGTAAACGTGCTTGCTGATGCTGGGGTTAACATAAGTGAAATGTAAATGTACATGAAAAATGAAAAATGAAAAATGAAGCCTTGATCAGCGAAGGTTCCATAGAACCAAATGTAAATGTACGTCAATATGGCACTGTGTAGTTTCAGTCAGACCACAAAAGAAACGTTCCTTGCTTATCAAAGAAATATTCGTCGCCTGCCGCTTACCAGGCCTGCAAGTCAAGCAGCACATCGACTCCAAATTATCTTAAAGCTATATTTCAGTTTCCATGACTCTTTAAGTAATCAAAGAAGACAGCATATTGTTATAACTAGTATGCAAATGCTCATAGGAGGATATGTTATCCATAGCCATATGCAACACAAGACAGGACTCATGATTATACTTCTGTGCGTCACTTCAAGAATAGATGCCCAGAACACCTATGTAGATGATAAAGCTAGGACTCTGATAAGTGCCACACGTGTGGCACAAAGCAATTCCGCCCTGACGTTTTTTGATGGCAGCTTTAGTTGTGAAGCATGGCAACTTTCTGTTTGGATGGCAAGTTTCAGTTGTTGGGGGGTTTGTTTTTATTCAGATAGCAATTTTAGTTATAAAAATGTCAGGGCGGTGTTACTTCGTGCCACACGTGTGGCACTTATCATTTGGGTAAAGCTATACATCATTTACTACTTGTAACTATCATATGT
The DNA here is from genome assembly GCF_002162155.2 of Triticum dicoccoides. Lineage (NCBI taxonomy): Eukaryota > Viridiplantae > Streptophyta > Magnoliopsida > Poales > Poaceae > Triticum > Triticum dicoccoides. The sequence continues at coordinate 600,656,348 of NC_041391.1, forward strand.
TCAAACGCATTGGAGAAACACAAAGTCATGAATTCAACTAAATAGCCAAAAGGGCATGTGAATTAGTACAATAATTCCTTACAGGAGATGAGCAGTGATTAATGCTAGGGAACTAATTGATCGAACGGAACAGGTACTCTTAGCAGCACGGAGCTATACATTGCTGGAATGCTGGTTACGAAAATTTCTCTCGAAGTGGTACTGACTGGATCATCTATACGCTAAACCTGACAACAAAATTCAGACACGATCTATAAACAACTTTCTTCCTCTTCCTTCTACGTTTTCCTTTCTTCTTAATGAAATGATACGAAGCTCTTATGTGTGTTCGAGAAAAGAAAAATGAGGATGCTTGGGAAAGAAAGTTACCTCTCTACCACAGGAACGGCATTGAAGCGCAGGGATGTCAAATAATCGACGCCTTGAGGGTCCATTTTCTGCAGTACACAAGCAGGTCCAAGATTCTGTGTAGTCCTGAGAGCTCCTGTCTCCCCTGAACACCCTGCCTCCAAATGGTGCAACCTTCTCCCATTCTACAATATCTGGGTCACGGGACTGATAGTCTACTTGCCTTTCCATTCCATCGAACACTTTCATCAATGCATACAATGTTTTGTCCACCGCGCGTTGCGCTCTTCTAACTTCTTTGTACCAGCAATATGTTCTCAAGCAACCAACTGGAGCAAACTTAGATTGCTTGAATGCTGTTTTCCTGCTTCGTGGAGACATCTCCTAAAACACGTGGATGATTGTTTCAGTAAACAAATAGAATGTGGAAGTGGTAATTGTTAATTTTTCTATCTAAACTCATTCATGAAATGCAGTATTGTGATGAGAAAAACCATATTAAAATTAAGCAAGTCCAATCACACACCATATGAAAATGTAAAACTAAGCGTCCTGTACAAGCAAGAGGACGGAGGGGGTGAATTACCTTCAAGCAGCTGCAGCGGCAGCAACAGATGCCAAGGAGTCAAGCGAGGACACCAGGAATAGAAGGCAGCGGCGGCGTTAACAGGTTCCGACTTGGAGCTACTTTCTGGCGACGTGCGGATTTGGCGAGGGGCTTGACGAATTCCAGCCTATTCCGGGGCAGCGATGGCCGCTGGATCCCGCGGCAGTCGGCGAAACCCTAGCACGACAAAGAGGAGAGATGATAAGATCAGCAAGGGATCATCGGGGACGGGGAGGAGGAAATGGAGCGCGGAGCACTTTTTGCCGTACCTGTCGCGCCGCCGCCTCCGGACCTCGCCGGAGTGGGAGAATGGTTGCGCGACCGCGGGCTGGTGGCGGCGGGCGACAATGCGAAAGAAGGGACAATGCCGTTTCCCCCGCCGGCTTGGGCTGGAACGGGCCTAGTTACCGCTATCGAGACAACAGTCTAGGCCTTTGTTCAGGAGAGCTCCTTCCTATTCGCCGCGTTCTGCGGGGGGAGTCCCTCGAAATCACTAATTGAGGAGCGCTCCCGGCAACGATTATTCGGGGAGCGCTCCCCGCGCGTCAAGTGTCACGCGCGGAGTGTTTCTGAGACTTTTTCGATGCGTTCCGCGCGCGATACTTGACGCGCGCACGACTTCTCCCGTGATTTTCGGTTTCCGGTTTTCCTTTCTGGTTTTTCTTTTTTTCACTTTAGTCCTTATACTTTTAATGTTTTGTAATACCTTTTGATCTGTTTTGAGATATGTTTTTCTTTGGTGTGGGTGGACCCTCGTCGCGCACTGTTCTTTATTTGCCGTCGTCTCCACCCGTCGCGGTTGCCGCTCTTATCGCGTGGTTACGGCGGCAGCTGTTCCGGCCGCCCCGCTTGTTGGCTGCTCTTACGGCGGTCCTTCTTTAGCGTCGAGCGCGCTTCCCCGTTCGCGATATCATCGTCCCCTACTGGTTGCCTTTGTGGGTTCCCTGTTTCCCTTTTTGTTTCTCTTTTTGTTCCTATTATATTTTCGGGATATGGAGATTTATGGGGTAGTTACGGGTGGGAACTACCAACACTATCAGATGTCAAGTTTCAACTGGGTTTTGTGGGATTAGTTTTTGATAACCATTGTGTTCCTGCGGTTATGGCTTGTCCTTTTTGCCGTATGCCTGGTGGCCCGTGTTCTTCTGTTGATTCTTTTGTAGATGGGTTCAGTGTGGTCCTGGATCGGCGTTGTTGGAGGCGTTTTGTAAGAAAATCATTTTATAATTGTTCAATTTTTGGCACACGCGCTTATTTCTTTTGGTGTTGCCCATGCTGTTTAAATTTTGATTATGATCCTTGTTTTGATTTGTTGTGTAGTATGTTCCGTGCAGTGTTAGAGCTCATCTTGCTCGTTACATCGAGGAGTGTAGGGCTTTAGCCATAAGGAGGGGTGACGAAGATACTGATCTTGCTCTTCAGTGCAATGAGGGTTATTTGTATGGTGTTCTGTTTAGTCATGGTCGGGTGAGGAGCAAATTCCATGGTCCTTCCTGGGAACGATTGGTCAGTGATTATGTTGTTTGATAGCTCTAAACATTGTAACCTGATATTATTTCTGCTAAGTCTGAAACTGTTATTATTTGCAATCTTTCCATGTCCTTTTGAGCATGTTCTAGTGTTTTCTGGAGATAGCTCAGTGTTCATGTTTGTCATGCTTTACCTGTACTTTATGCCCATGCCTTTTGTTCTTATGTTGGGGTGCTGTAGCTTGTTGTTTTGATGCTTGCAAGATGCCTAGTTGCTGTTTTGGACAGATTGTTGTCATATCTTGTTTGGAGTGTATGTGTTGAACCGTTGCTCCGTTTTGAGTGTGCTCTATATGAGACTTGCTTGATTTTGCATGTAGTTTCATATTATCATGTTGCATCCTTGTTTTGAGGTGTTTACTTGATGTTTGTATGCATTTTGCATCAATGCCATGTTTAACTTGTTTTGCTCATATCTTCTAGGCCGTAGCTTCGAATTGAATGAACTTTATATGTAACTTGACTAGAATCTCGTGTAGATCATCTTGGTGCATCTTAACTTGCTGTTGAACAACTTGAACATAAGGTTTATTCAGATCTGGACCAACTTCTAAATTTGCATATGAGGACTTACCGAATTTGTTATATGTTGTTTCCGGCCTCATTTAAACTTGCCTTGATGTGTTGTTCTTGTTGGGGATCGTAGCAGAAATTTAAAATTTTCTACGCATCACCAAGATCAATCTATGAAGTAATATAGCAACGAGGGGGAGGGGAGTGCATCTACATACCCTTGTAGATCGCTAAGCGGAAGCGTTCAAGTGAACGGGGTTGATGGAGTCGTACTCGTCGTGATCCAAATCACCGATGATCCTAGCGCCGAACGGACGGCACCTCCGCGTTCAACACACATACGGTTGGGAGAGACATCTCCTCCTTCTTGATCCAGCAAAGGGAGGAGAGGTTGATGGAGATCCAGCAACACGATGGCGTGGTGGTGAAAGTAGCGGGATCCCGGCAGGGCTTCGCCAAGCGCAAGTGGGGAGGAAGGGGTGTCACGGGAGGGAGGGAGGCGCCAGGGACTCAGGTGTGGCTGCCCTCCCTCCCCTCCACTATATATAGGGGCCTAGGGGGCGCCGGCCCCTTGTAGATCCCATCTAGGGAGGGGGGCGGCTGCCCTAGGGGTGGCTTGGCCTCCAAGCCAAGTGGAGGCGCCCCCACCCCTTAGGGTTTCTAACCCTAGGCGCATGGGAGGCCCAAGGGGGGGCGCACCAGCCCACCAGGGGCTGGTTCTCATGCCCCTTCAGCCCATGGGGCCCTCCGGGATAGGTGGCCCAACCCGGTGGACCCCCGGGACCCTTCCGGTGGTCCCGGTACAATACCGATGACCCCAGAAACTTTCCCAGTGGCCGAAACTGGACTTCCTATATATAAATCTTTACCTCCGGACCACTCCGGAACTCCTCGTGACATCCGGGATCTCATCCGGGACTCCGAACAACTTTCGGGTTACCGCATGCTAATATCTCTACAACCCTAGCGTCACCGAACCTTAAGTGTGTAGACCCTACGGGTTCAGGAGACATGCAGACATGACCGAGATGACTCTCCGGTAAATAACCAACAGTGGGATCTGGATACCCATGTTGGCTCCCACATGCTCCTCGATGATCTCATCGGATGAACCACGATGTCAAGGATTCAATCAATCCCGTATTCAATTCCCTTTGTCTACCGGTATAGTACTTGCCCGAGATTCGATCGTCAGTATCCCAATACCTTGTTCAATCTCGTTACCGGCAAGTCTCTTTACTCATTCCGTAACACATCATCCCGTGATCAACTCCTTGGTCACATTGTGCACATTATGATGATGTCCTACCAAGTGGGCCCAGAGATACCTCTCCGTCACACGGAGTGACAAATCCCAGTCTTGATTCGTTGCCAACCCAATAGACACTTTCGGAGATACCCGTAGTGCACCTTTATAGCCACCCAGTTACGTTGTGATGTTTGGTACACCCAAAGCATTCCTACGGTATCCGGGAGTTGCACAATCTCATGGTCTAAGGAAATGATACTTGACATTAGAAAAGCTTTAGCATACGAACTACACGATCTTTGTGCTAGGCTTAGGATTGGGTCTTGTCCATCACATCAATCTCCTAATGATGTGATCCCGTTATCAATGACATCCAATGTCCATGGTCAGAAAACCGTAACCATCTATTGATCAACGAGCTAGTCAACTAGAGGCTTACTAGGGACATGGTGTTGTCTATGTACCCACACATGTATCTGAGTTTCCTATCAATATAATTATAGCATGGACAATAAACGATTATCATGAACAAGGAAATATAATAATAATAACTAATTTATTATTGCCTCTAGAGCATATTTCCAACAGTCTCCCACTTGCACTAGAGTCAATAATCTAGTTCACATCGCCATGTGATTAACACTCACAAGTCACATCGCCATGTGACCAACATCCAAAGAGTTTTACTAGTGTCAATAAACTAGTTCACATCATCATGTGGTTAAGACTCAATGAGTTCTGGGGTTTGATCATGTTTTGCTTGTGAGAGAGGTTTTAGTCAACGGGTCTGCAACATTCAGATCCGTATGTACTTCGCAAATCTCTAGGTCATATTGTAAATGATGTTTCCATGCTCCACTTGGATCTATTCCAAATGGTTGCTCCACTATATGTATCCGGTTTGCTACTCAGAGTCATTCGGATAGGTGTTAAAGCTTGCATCGATGTAACCCTTTACGCCGAACTCTTTATCACCTCCATAATCGAGAAACATGTCCTTATTACTCCAAGGACAATTTTGACCGCTGTCCAATGATCCATTCCTGGATCACTCTTGTACCCCCTTGCCAGACACATGGCAAGGCACATATCAGGTGCGGTACAAAGTATGACATACTGTATAGAGCTTATGGCTAAGGCATAGGGGACGACATTCGTCCTTTCTCTTTCTTCTGTCGTGGTCGAGCTTTAAGTCTTAACTTCATACCTTACAACCCAGGCAAGAACTCCTTCTTTGACTGATCCATCTTGAACACCTTCAAGATCATGTCAAGGTATGTGCTCATTTGAAAGTACCATTAAGCGTTTTGATCTATCCTTATAGATCTTGATGCTCAATGTTCTAGCAGCTTAATCCAGGTTTTCCATTGAAAAACACTTTTCAAATAACCCTATATGCTTTCCATAAACTCTACATCATTTCTGATCAACAATAGTCAACAACATATACTCATCAGAAATTCTATAGTGCTCCCACTCACTTCTTGGGAAATACAAGTTTCTCATAAACTTTGTACAAACCCAAAATCTTTGATCATCTCATCAAAGCATACATTCCAACTCCGAGATGCTTACTCCAGTCCTTAGAAGGGTTGCTGGAGCTTTGCATACTTGTTAGCATCTTTCAGGATTGACAAAACCTTCTGGTTGTATCACATACAACCTTTCCTCAAGAAAATTGTCGAGGAAACAATGTTTTGACATCCTATCTGCAAGATTTCATAAATAATGCAGTAACTGCTAATCCAATTCCAACAAACTCTTAGCATCACTATGAGTGAGAAAGCCTCACCGTAGTCAACTCCTTGAACTTGTCGGAAAACATCTTAACGACAAGTCAAGCTTTCTTAATGGTGATACTTACCATCATTGTCCGTCTTCCTTTTAAAATCCATCTGTACCCAATAGCCTTATGACCATCAAGTAGTTCTTCCAAAGTCTATACTTTGTTTTTACACATGGATCCTCTCGGATTTTATGGCCTCGAGCCATTTTGGAATCTGGGCCCACCATTGCTTCTCCATAGCTCGTAGGTTCATTGTTGTCTAGCAACATGACTTCCAAGACAGGATTACGTACCACTCTGAAGTAGTACGCATCCTTGTCGTCCTACGAGGTTTGGTAGTGACTTGATCTGAAGTTTCATGATCACTATCATCAGCTTCCACTTCAATTGGTGTAGGCGCCATAGGAACAACTTCCTATGCCCTGCTACACACTAGTTGAGGTGACGGTTCAATAACCTCATCAAGTCTCCACCATCCTCCCACTCAATTCTTTCAAGAGAAACTTTTCCTCGAGAAAGGACCCGATTCTTGAAACAATCACTTTTGCTTCCAGATCTGAAATAGGAGGTATACCCAACTATTTTGGGTGTCCTATGAAGATGCATTTATCCACTTTTGGGTTCAAGCTTATCAGGCTAAAACTTTTCACATAAGCGTCGCAGCCCCAAAATTTTAAGAAACGACAACTTAGGTTTCTCTAAACCATAGTTCATACGGTGTCGTCTTAACGGAATTGTGTGGTGCCCTGTTTAAAGTGAATGTGGTTGTCTCTAATGCCTAACCCATAAACGATAGTAGTAATTCGATAAGAGACATCATGGTATGCATCATATCCAATAGGGTGCAGTTATGATGTTCGGACACACCATCACACTATGGTATTCCAGGCGGTATTAGTTGTGAAACAATTTCCACAATGTCTTAATTGTGTGCCAAACTCGTAACTCAGATATTCATCTCTATGATCATATCATAGACATTTTATCCTCTTGTCACGATGATCTTCAACTTCACTCTGAAATTACTTGAACCTTTCAATAATTCAGATTTGTGTTTCATCAAGTAAACATACTCAGAATCTACTCAAATCATCTGTGAAGTAAGAACATAACGATATCCAGTGCGTGCCTCAACACTCATTAGACTGCACACATCAAAATGTATTACTTCCAACAAGTTGCTTTCTTGTTCCATCTTACTGAAAACGAGGCTTTTCAGTCATCTTGCCCATGTGGTATGATTTGCATGTCTCAAGTGATTTAAAATCAAGTGAGTCCAAACGATCCATCTGCATGGGGTTTCTTCATGCGTATACACCAATAGTCATGGTTCGCATGTCTCAATCTTTTCAAAAACGAGTGAGTCCAAAGATCCATCAACATGGAGCTTCTTCATGCATTTTATACCAATATGACTCAAGTGGCAGTGCCACAAGCATGTGGTACTATCATTAATATCTTATATCTTTTGGCATGAACATGTGTATCACCACGATCGGGATTCAATAAACCATTCACTTCAGGTGCAAGACCATTGAAGGTATTATTCAAATAAACAGAGTAACCATTATTCTCCTTAAATGAATAACTGTATTGCGATAAACATAATCCAATCATGTCTATGCTCAATGCAAACACCAAATAAAAATTATTTAGGTTTAACACCAATCCTGATGGTAGACGGAGCGTGCGATGTTTGATCACATCAACCTTGGAAACTCTTTCAACACATATCGTCGTCTCACCTTTGGCTAGTCTCCGTTTATTCTATAGCCTTTTATTTCGAGTTACTAACACTTAGCAACCGAACCGGTATCTAATACCCTGCTGCTACTAGGAGTACTAGTAAAGTACACATTTAATATAATGTATGTCCAATACATACTTCTGTCAACCTTGCCAGCCTTCTCATCTACCAAGTATCTAGGGTGGTTCTGCTTCAGTGACCGTTCCTCTTATTACAGAAGCACTTAGTCTCGGGATTGGGTTCAACTTTGGGTTTCTTCACTCGAGCAGCAACTGATTTGTCGTTTCATGAAGTATCCCTTTCTTGCCCTTGCCCTTGCCCTTCTTGAAACTAGTGGTTTTAACAAACCATCAACAATTGATGCTCCTTCTTGATTTCTACTTTCCCGGTGTCAAACATCGCGAATATTTCAAGGATCATCTATCCCTGATATGTTATAGTTCATCACGGAGCTCTAGTAGCTTGGTGGCAATGACTTTGGAGAAACATCACTATCTCATCTGGAAGATTAACTCCCACTCGATTCAAGTGATTGTTATACTCAAACAATTTGAGCACAATCTCAATGATTGAGCTTTTCTCCCTTAGTTTGCAGGCTAAGAAACTGGTCGGAGGTCTTATACCTACGTGGGCACGAGCCTGAAATCCCAATTTCAGCCCTCGAAACATCTCATATGTTCCGCGATGTTTCAAAATTGTCTTCGGTGCCTCAACTCTAAACCGTTTAACATTACTGAACTATCACGTAGTTATCAAAATGTGTATGTCAGATGTTCGCAACATCCACAGACGATGTTCGAGGTTCAGCACACCGAGCGGTGCATTAAGGACATAAGCCTTCTACGAAGCAATGAGGACAATCCTCAGTTTATGGACCTAGTCCGCATAATCGCTACTATCAACTTTCAACTGAATTTTCTCTAGGAACATATCTAAAACAGTAGAATTAAAGCGCGAGCTACGACATAATTTGCAAAAACCTTTTGACTATGTTCAGGATAATTAAGTTCATCTTATGAACTCCCACTCAGATAGATATCCCTCTAGTCATCTAAGTGATACATGATCCGAGTCAACTAGGCCGTGTCCGATCATCACGTGAGACGGACTAGTCATCATCGGTGAACATCTTCATGTTGATCGTATCTACCATACGACTCATGCTCGACCTTTCGGTCTCTTGTGTTCCGAGGCCATGTCTGTACATGCTAGGCTCATCAAGTCAACCTAAGTGTTTCATGTGTGTAAATCTGGCTTACACCATTGTATGTGAATGTTAGAATCTATCACACCCAATCATCACGTGGTGCTTCGAAACAACGAACTTTCGTAATGGTGCACAGTTAGGGGGAACACTTTCTTGAAATTTTAATGAGGGATCATCTTATTTACTACCGTCGTTCTAAGCAAATAAGATGCATAAACATGATAAACATCACATGCAATCAAAAGTGACATGATATGGCCAATATCATTTTGCTCCTTTTGATCTTCATCTTCGGGGCTCCATGATCATCATCGTCACCGGCATGACACCATGATCTCCATCATCATGATCTCCATCATCGTGTCTCCATGAAGTTGTCTCGCCAACTATTACTTCTACTACTATGGCTAACAGTTTAGCAATAAAGTAAAGTAAGTACATGGCGTTGTTCATTGACACGCAGGTCATACAATAAATTAAGACAACTCCTATGGCTCATGTCGGTTGTCATACTCATCGACATGCAAGTCGTGATTCCTATTACAAGAACATGATCAATCTCATACATCACATATCATTCATCACATTCTTTTGGCCATATCACATCACATAGCATACCCTGCAAAAACAAGTTAGACGTCCTCTAATTGTTGTTTGCATGTTTTACGTGGCTGCTATGGGTTTCTAGCAAGAACGTTTCTTACCTACGCAAAAATCACAACGTGATATGTCAATTGCTATTTACCCTTCATAAGGACCCTTTTCATCGAATCCGATCCGACTAAAGTGGGAGAGACTGGCACCCACTAGCCACCTTATGCAACAAGTGCATGTCAGTCGGTGGAACCTGTCTCACGTAAGCGTACGTGTAAGGTCGGTCCGGGCCGCTTCATCCCACGATGCCGCCGAATCAAGATAAGACTAGTAACGGCAAGTAAATTGACAATATCGACGCCCACAACTGCTTTGTGTTCTACTCGTGCATAGAAACTACGCATAGACCTAGCTCATGATGCCACTGTTGGGGATCATAGCAGAAATTTAAAATTTTCTACGCATCACCAAGATCAATCTATGGAGTAATCTAGCAACGAGGGGAAGGGGAGTGCATCTACATACCCTTGTAGATCACTAAGCGGAAGCGTTCAAGTGAACGGGGTTGATGGAGTCGTACTCGTCGTGATCCAAATCACCGATGATCCTAGCGCCGAACGGACGGCACCTCCGCGTTCAACACACATACGGTTGGGAGAGACATCTCCTCCTTCTTGATCTAGCAAGGGGAGGAGAGGTTCATGGAGATCCAGCAGCACGACGGCGTGGTGGTGGAAGTAGCGGGATCCCGGCAGGGCTTCGCCAAGCGCAAGCGGGGAGGAAGGGGTGTCACAGGAGGGAGGGAGGCTCCAGGGACTCAGGTGTGGCTGCCCTCCCTCCCCTCCACTATATATAGGGGCCTAGGGGGGCATCATCCCCTTGTAGATCCCATCTAGGGAGGGGGGCGGCTTCCCTAGGGGTGGCTTGGCCTCCAAGCCAAGTGGAGGCGCCCCCACCCCTTAGGGTTTCTAACCCTAGGCGCATGGGAGGCCCAAGCGGGGGCGCACCAGCCCACCAGGGGCTGGTTCCCACGCCCCTTCAGCCCATGGGGCCCTCCGAGATAGGTGGCCCAACCCGGTGGACCCCCGGGACCCTTCCGGTGGTCCCAGTACAATATCGATGGCCCCAGAAACTTTCCCGATGGCCGAAACTGGACTTCCTATATATAAATCTTTACCCCCGGACCACTCCAGAACTCCTCGTGACATCCGGGATCTCATCCGGGACTCCGAACAACTTTTGGGTTACCGCATACTAATATCTCTACAACCCTAGCGTCACGGAACCTTAAGTGTGTAGACCCTACGTGTTCGGGAGACATGCAGACATGACCGAGACGACTCTCCGGTCAATAACCAACAGCGTGGATACCCATGTTGGCTCCCACATGCTCCTCGATGATCTCATCGGATGAACCACGATGTCAAGGATTCAATCAATCCCGTATTCAATTCCCTTTGTCTACCGGTATAGTACTTGCCCGAGATTCGATCATCGGTATCCCGATACCTTGTTCAATCTCGTTACCGGAAAGTCTCTTTACTCGTTCCATAACACATCATCCCGTGATCAACTCCTTGGTCACATTGTGCACATTATGATGATGTCCTACCGAGTGGGCCCAGAGATACCTCTCCGTCACACGGAGTGACAAATCCCAGTCTTGATTCATGCCAACCCAACAAACACTTTCGAAGATACCCGTAGTGCACCTTTATAGCCACCCAGTTACGTTGTGACGTTTGGTACATCCAAAGCATTCCTACGGTATCCGGGAGTTGCACAATCTCATGCTCTAAGGAAATGATACTTGACGTTAGAAAAGCTTTAGCATACGAACTAGACGATCTTTGTGCTAGGCTTAGGATTGGGTCTTGTCCATCACATCATTCTCCTAATGATGTGATCCCGTTATCAACGACATCCAATGTCCATGGTCAGGAAACCGTAACCATCTATTGATCAACGCGCTAGTCAACTAGAGGCTTACTAGGGACATGGTGTTGTCTGTGTACCCACACATGTATCTGAGTGTCCTATCAATACAATTATAGCATGGACAATAAACGATTATCATGAACAAGGAAATATAATAATAATAACTAATTTATTATTGCCTCTAGAGCATATTTCCAACAGTTCTTGTTTGCATCATCTCTTGCCATGAGTAGCCTCATCTAGCTTTCTCATGCATCATACTTGAGTGTGCATCATGTCATGTATATGTGTGGTGTGTTTACCATGTTGTGTGCTTCTTCTCGATAGTTCCCGTTTCGTTGTGATCGTGAGGATTCGTTCATCTACGCTTGGTTCAGCTTCATCCGTTCATCTTCTTCATGGACCCGTTCTTCTTTCTTGCGGGATTTCAGCAAGATGACCGTCACCTTGGATCTCATTACTATCATTGCTATGCTAGTTGCTTCGTTCTATCCCTATGATGCGCTACCTATCACTTGTTGAGCAAGCCTCCCAAATTGCCATGTCAGCCTCTAACCTTTTTCACCCTTCCTAGCAAACCGTTGCTTGGCTATGTTACCGCTTTTGCTCAGCCCCTCTTATAGTGTTGTTAGTTGCAGGTGAAGATGAAGATTGCTCCATGGTGGACAAGATTATGTTGGGATATCACAATATCTCCTATTTAATTAATGCACCTATATACTTGGTAAAGGGTGGAAGGCTTGGCCTTATGCCTGGCGTTTTGTTCCACTCTTGCCGCCCTAGTTTCTGTCATACTGATGTTATGTTCCCGGATTTTGCGTCCCTTATGCGGTTGGGTGATTTATGGGACCCCCTTGATAGTTCGCTTTGAATAAAACTCCTCCAGCAAGGCCCAACCTTGGTTTTACCATTTGCCTCACCTAGCCTTTTCCCCTTGGGAGTCGCGCATCCCGAGGGTCATCTTTATTTTACCCCCCCCGGGCCAGTGCTTCTCCAAGTGCTGGTCCAAACTGAGCGATGTTCGGCGCCCCCTGGGCAACCAGGGTCTATGCCAACCCGACGTCTTGCTCATCCGATGTGCCCTAAGAACGAGATATGTGTAGCTCCTATCGGGATTTGTGGGCACAGCGGGCGGCTTTGCTAGTCTTGTTTTACCATTGTCGAAATGTCTTGTAACCGGGATTCCGAGACTGATCGGGTCTTCCTAGGAGAAGGAATATCCTTCATTGATCGCGAGAGCTTATCATGGGCTAAGTTGGGACACCCCTATAGGGTTATAAACTTTCGAGAGCCGTGCCCGCGGTTATGTGGCAGATGGGAATTTGTTAATGTCCGGTTGTAGATAACTTGACACCAGATCTGAATTAAAACGCATCAACCGCGTGTGTAGCCGTGATGGTCTCTTTTCGGCGGAGTCCGGGAAGTGAACACGGTTTTGAGTTATGTTTGACATAAGTAGGAGTTCAGGATCACCTCTTGATCATTGCTAGCTTCACGACCGTTCCGTTTGCTTCTCTTCTCGCTCTCATTTGCGTATGTTAGCCACCATATATGCTTAGTCACTGCTGCAACCTCACCACTTTACCCCTTCCTTTCCCATTAAGCTTTGCTAGTCTTGATACCCATGGTAATGGGATTGCTGAGTCCTCGTGGCTCACAGATTACTACAACAACAGTTGCAGGTACAAGTTATGCGATGATCATGACACGAGAGCGATGTTTGCTTGTTTTGGAGTTCTTCTTCTGCTTCTTCTTAGATCAGGGGATAGGTTCCAGGTCGGCAGCCTGGGCTAGCAGGGTGGATGTCGTTTGAGTTTCTGTTTGTGTTTCATCCGTAGTCGGATGTTGATCTTATGTAAGATGATGTTGTAATCGTGTGGCATTGTATGCCTTTTGTATGTATCCCCATCTATTATGTAATGTTGATGTAATGATATCCACCTTGCAAAAGCGTATCAATATGCGGTTCTATCCTTGGTGGGACCTTCGAGTCACTTTAGGATAGTATCGCATATTGGGCGTGACGTTATGTCATTTGGTCTGACTAACACACCTGCCTATTTCATGAACATGATGAACAAGGTGTTTATGGAGTTTCTGGATAAGTTTGTCGTGGTGTTCATTGATGATATTTTGGTCTACTTGAAGAATGAAGAGAAGCATAAGGAACATTTGCGTTTGGTACTGGAGAAGCTCAGAGAACATCAGTTATATGCCAAGTTTAGCAAAAGTGAGTTTTGGTTGAAGGAAGTTGGATTCCTCGAACATGTAATATGTGGAGAAGGAATAGTAGTAGACCCCACCAAAGTTGTCACTGTGACAAATTGGGAAGCCCCAACAATAGTTGGAGAGATCCGGAGTTTTCTTGGACTCGCAGGATACTACCGGAGGTTTATTGAGAATTTCTCAAAGATTGCAAAGCCCATGACGGAGTTGTTGAAGAAGGACGCCAAGTTTAAATGGACTGAGGAATGTGAGGCCAGTTTCCAGGAGTTGAAGAAACATTTGGTTACATCACCAGTATTGATTTTGCCCGATCAGTGCAAGGATTATGAAGTATATTGCGACACTTCTCGTCGAGGACTTGGAGCAGTGCTTATGCAGGAGGGAAGAGTTGTTTTGTATGCCTCACGATAGCTTAAACCTCATGAGTTGAATTATGCTACGCATGATTTGGAGTTAGCAGCCGTAGTGCATGCATTGAAGACATGGAGGCATTTTCTCATCGGAAACCATTGTGAGGTGTACACGGATCACAAGAGTTTGAAGTACATCTTCACACAGAAGGAGTTGAATCTCAGCCAAAGGAGATGGTTGGAGCTCATCAAGGATTATGATATGAGATTGCATTATCACCCTGGAAAGGCTAACGTAGTAGCCGATGCGTTGAGCCGCAAGAGCCATGTCAACACACTCATGACCGAAGAGTTACCAAAGGAGTTAGCCGAGGATCTTCGTGAGCTATGTTTGGAGATAGTTCCGAGAGGCTATGTAGCAACATTGGAGATTTAGTCTACTTTGATGGATAAGATCAAAGAAGCCCAGCAGACTCACAAGGAGATTGCCGAAATAAAGGAGAAAATGAGTAAAGGAAAAGCTAAGGGATTTCGTGAGGATGAGCACGATACCTTATGGTTTGAGGACCGCGTTTATGTGCCTAATGACCCGGAGATCAGGAAGTTGATTCTGCAAGAGGCCCATGATTCGTCGTATTCGATTCACCCAAGAAATACCAAGATGTATCTGGATTTGAAGGACACTTTCTGGTGGACCGGAATGAAAAAGGATATTGCGGAGTATGTAGCAGTATGTGATGTATGTCAGAGAGTGAAGGCAGAGCATCAGAAGCCAGCAGGATTGCTACAGCCATTGCCGATACCCGAATGGAAGTGGGATAAGCTAGGCATGGATTTTATCACAGGATTGCCCAGGACTTGTTCAGGCTATGACTCGATATGGGTTGTAGTCGATCGTTTGATGAAGGTAGCTCATTTCACCCCAGTGAAAACCACTTACACCAGTGCTAAGTTGGCAAAGATATACATGATCAGGATCATATGTCTGCATGGAGTTCCGAGGAGCATTCTATCAGATAGAGGAACCCAGTTTACCTCAAAGTTCTGGAATCTGTTGCATAAAACTTTGGGTACCAGGCTAGAGTTCAGTACAGCCTTTCATCCGCAGACATGTGGAAAAACCGAGAGAGTCAATCAGATTCTGGAGTACATGCTGAGAGCTTGTGCGCTAGATTATGGATCTAGTTGGGACGACAATTTGCCATATGCGGAGTTCTCTTACAACAATAGCTATCAATCCAGTTTGAAGATGGCCCCTTTCGAAGCTCTCTATAGGAGGAGGTGCAGTACACCGTTGTGGTGGGATGAAGTTGGAGACCGCCAGTTGTTTGGACCAGATTTGATTAAAGAGTCTGAACACAAGGTGAAGCTGATTCGTGATAGGCTCAAGGTAGCCCAGTCCAGGCAGAAGAGCTACATAGATTCTAAACGTAAGGAGACAGTTTACAAAGTCGGAGACAAAGTTTATCTTCGTGTATCTCCACTTCGAGGAGTTAAGCGCTTTGGAGTTAAGGGGAAGTTAGCGCCATGGTTTGTGGGACCATACAAAGTTTTGGAGCGTATGGGATAAGTTGCCTACAAATTGGAATTGCCCGAAGGATTGTCAGGAGTTCATGATGTGTTCCATGTTTCCCAGTTGAAGAAGTGCCATGTAGAGATGGCTGATATACTGCTGAGAGATATAGTGCCACTGGAAGCGATTCAGTTGGATAGTGATTTGACCTATGAGGAGAAACTAGTCAAGATTCTCGAATATGCCAGCCGAGTCACCCGCAGCAAGGTTATCAAGTTTTGCAAAGTTCAGTGGAGCCACCATACCGAGGATGAAGCCACCTGGGAGCGAGAGGAAAATCTACTGAAGGACCACCCTCACCTATTTTCTAGCCAACCCGAATCTCGAGGACGTGATCCATCTTAAGGGGGGTAGGTTTGTAACATCCCAAAATTTTCAATTTGGAATGTTATACATTAGATCATCATTGCATATCATATTTTATTGCATTTTGGCTCGATCCTAGAAATTCTACGCAACTCAAGGACCCACGGAGAGAGTTGGGGATTTCGTTATTTTCATATTTGAGTTTTCTCAAATTTTGAAAATAGGATCATTTTACTTTATTTATTTTATCTTCAATAATTTCTATTATAAAAATATGAGAGAGGGAATAACATGACTTTCCCAAAATAAAGAAATATCGAGGATTTGATAATAAAATCAAATAAGATTTTATTTTGGAGTTTATTGCTATTTTATTTGAATTTAGGAAAAATGCGGGTTTTTCAAAATTTCATTTAGGCCCCAAATAAATGTTCATCTTGTCCGGCTTGATTTTAGAAGTCGGGGAAAAATTATTTTGGGACTTTTGGAGTCCGTTTAGTATTTCTTTTATTTGTTTTTCTGCGCGTAATGATTTAAGAAAAACTAACCGACCTAGCCGGGCCGTACCCGGCCCGGACTCTAGCCTGGCCGGCCTTTATAAGCCGGGGGAGCCCAGCCCGAGCTGCCCAGCCCCACCCTAACCCTAGCCGCCGCTGCCCCGAGCCGCCGCCATCGCCCGACCCCGCCGCCTCGCCGCCCTCGCCGCCGGACCCCGCCGCCGCCGACCGCAGCCGCCCCTCGCCGGAGTAGCCGTCGCCGCCGCCGCCAACACGCATCCCGAGGTAGTCGCCAGTTTTTCTTATAAAATTGTTTGTTTTTTTCGGAACCCTAGATCCGTTTTTTTGTTAGATCCGGTTCATTTTTTTTGGTTTAGTCTATTTAGCAGACGTTCGTCCGTACGTTCGTTTTAACGAACGATTTTCGTCATTTAGCCGCAGACAGCGAACATTCGTTTGTTAGCCTGTTCATCCATTTTTCTTTTTCTCGGATTTTCCGTGATTATTTTTGATCACAATTTTTGATCCGATTTTCGTTTTAGTATAACTTTTCGCTCGTTTAACGGAATCAGGCGATTCAAGCGCCTAGAGTTTCGTCTTGAAACCCTCTTTCTGTTTAACCAACTCAAACAAGTTTTTGCCACTGTAAAATTTGACTTAGGTCCAGAATAGTAAACGAAGCTTGTTTCTTTCGCCGTTTGAGTTTCGTTGCTTCGTTTGGTTTGATTCTTTTCGCAAACTGGAGTTCTTAAGTTGAATTTTCTGGTTAGATCTCTTCTTTGAGTTTTACCTGTGCATAAGACAAGTGCTTATTGTATGCTTGTTTGTTTGCGATAGAGTACCCGGAGTGCGCCGCTTGCTACTTCGAATCTCTAGGTTTCACGGATCATCAGGAAGGCAAGTAACACTTTGATCATACCTCTTTACTACCCAGTTTTATTGCATTAGATCAATCCTCAAACAATTACATGATTAGGATCTGATTAATATGTGGGTTCTGGGAAGTAGATGAGGTAGAACCTATTACCTGTTTATTATCAAACCTTTGGGAGTTACTTCTATGTTTGCTTATATTGCCATGCTATGCTAGTAGACGTGGATTGGGTGAGTGTATCCATGACAGATGTGAGATTGTTTAGTTAATGGTTTACTTAAGGTGGCAAGTTAAAATTCACATCTAGGTGGATTGAGGCACCTGGGGAACCCAGTGTTGCCTGTATTTTTGGAAATCCCGGGGTTCCGTGTGATTTTCCTATGGACCGCCACCCAGGCTCAGAGGGATCATGAGATTATTCATGCTAGAAACTTCCGTGTGCAGCTGCAAGCTACTATGGGCTCTAGCATAGTTGATTAAGTTGCGTGAGCTCTTGAAGAGGTATACTAGCATATGTAGGGGATGTAGGTTGGTACTATCTACCCGGAGTAGAGAGTTAATGCTTCTGAAAGACTGTGTCTCGGTCATCCGTTTCTCAAACGCCATGTAGTGCGAGAAATCAAGTGGAGGAGATCGAGTCTTGCGGGGAAAAGTGCGCAAACTTCTGAAGAGTGTATAAACTATTCATGGTTAGCCGTGTCCCCGGTTATGGACGTTTTGAGTATCTAGTACTTGGATTATCATGTGAATCTCATCATGTTACTCTAATTAACTTTTGTTGGGTTGAATGATGATGCTTAATTGGGATTAAGTTGGAGTACCCTTCTCAATGTTTAACAACCACCATGATATTTAAATAAAATTTATTCCTTTGCAGTAGGGAAAAATTGGCTTTATGCAAAACTATAACCATAGAGCTTTACACCAGCCATATATGCATGTAGTATATCATTATCCTGTTCATTACTCTCTATGTGTTACATGCCAGCATATTCCATGTGCTGACCCGCTTTCGGGCTGCAATGTTCATCTGGCAGACTTTTCACATGACGAGTAAGGTGCCTTAGGTCGTGATCTTATACTCAGTGATGCCGTTGGAGTTGATGGACTCACTTATCTTCCAAGCCTTCCGCTGTTATCGTGATTAGATGCCCTTAAGCCATATTTATTGTAATAAGTTTTGTTTTGAGACATTTGATGTAATAAGTGTGTGATTGCTACTCTGTTATAAATCCTTCAAGTACTATGTGTGTCAGCATTACCGATCCAGGAATGACACTGAAGCACAGAGATCAGACTGTTTGAGGTCTGGTCGCTACATGTTTAATTCTTTCCAATAAGTCCCATTTGAATTCAATAGTATTCAGCATATAAGAGCCAGCACAGGAACTATCGAGCATGTTGCGATCATTGAGAGAAAGCCGAGCATAAAATTTTTGAATAATCATTTCTCTGGAGAGCTCATGATTGGGGCATGAATATAACATTGACTTAAGCCTCCCCCAAGCTTGAGCGATGCTTTCTCCTTCGCGAGGCCAGAAATTATATATGTAATTATGATCATGATGAACAAGATGCATAGGATAGAACTTCTGGTGAAATTCCAACTTCAATCGTTTATAATTCCAAGATCTCGTATCATCACATAGACTATACCATGTCAATGCATCTCCCTTCAAAGATAAAGGGAAGACCTTCCTTTTGACAACATCATTGGGAATACCTGCAAGCTTAAATAATCCACAAACTTCATCCACAAAGATAAGGTGTAAATCGGGATGCAATGTTCCATCTCCTGCAAAGGGATTAGCTAGCAGTTTCTCTATCATACCCGAAGGAATCCAAAGTAAATATTTTCAATAGGTTCAGTAGGTTGAGGAGCAACTCTTTGCTCTTATGGTCGGGGTGAAGATACCCGGAACAAGCCCCTCAAAGGATTAGTTTCCATAGTAACAAGTAACAGAAAATTTCAGCATACTATATAAATGTTTCCTTACCAAGTTCCACTCACAATAGGCGCTACACTCCCCGACAACGGCGCCAGAAAAGAGTCTTGATGACCCACAAGTATAGGGGATCTATCGTAGTCCTTTCGATAAGTAAGAGTGTCGAACCCAATGAGGAGCAGAAGGAAATGATAAGTGGTTTTCAGTAAGGTTTTCTCTGCAAGCACTGAAATTGTAGATAATAGATAGTTTTGTGATAAGATAAATTGTAACGGATAACAAGCAATGAAAGTAAATAAAGTGCAGTAAGGTGGTCCAATCCTTTTTGTAGAAAAGGACAAGCCTGGACAATTTCTTATAATGATAAAGGAGCTCCCGAGGACACATGGGAATTATCGTCAAGCTAGTTTTCATCACGCTCATATGATTCGCGTTCGGCACATTAATAATTTGATATGTGGGTGGACCGATGCTTGGGTACTGCCCTTACTTGGAAAAACATCCCACTTATGATTAACCCCTATTGCAAGCATCCGTAACTACAAAAGAAGTATTAAGGTAAACCTAACCACAATATTAAACATATGGATCCAAATCAGTCCCTAACGAAGCAACACATAAACTAGGGTTTAAGCTTCTATCACTCTAGCAACCCATCATCTACTTATTACTTCCCAATGCCCTCCTCTAGGCCCAAATAATGGTGAAGTGTCATGTAGTCGACGTTCACATAACACCACTAGAGGAAAGACAACATACATCTCATCAAAATATCAAACGAATACCAAATTCACATGACTACTAATAGCAAGACTTCACCCATGTCCTCAGGAACAAACGTAACTACTTACAAAGCATATTCATGTTCATAATCAAAGGAGTAATAATATGCATTAAGGATCTGAACATATGAACTTGCACCAAGTAAACCAATTAGCATCAACTACAAGGAGTAATCAACACTACTAGCAACACACAGGTACCAATTTGTGGTTTTGATACAAGATTTGATACAAGAGATGAACTAGGGTTTTGAGAGGAGATGGTGCTGGTGAAGATGTTGATGGAGATTGACCCCCTCCTGATGAGAGGATCATTGGTGATGACGATGGTGATGAATTCCCCCTCCCAGAGGGAAGTTTTCCCGGCAGAACAGCTCCGTTGGAGCCCTAGATTGGTTCCGCCTCGTGGCGGCGGAGTTCCGTCCCGTAAGCTTGCCCACGATTTTTTTCAGGGTTTTTGGAGCTGTGCAGAATAGGCTTCCAATAGGCCAAGGTGTGGGCCCAGGAGACAGGGGCGCGCCCAGTAGGGGTGGGCGCGCCCCCACCCTCATGTCCAGGGTGTTGGCCCCCTCAGGTGTTTCTTTCGCTCAATTCTTCTTATTAATTCCAAAAATAAGTTCCGTGGAGTTTCAGGATTTTTGGAGCTGTGCAGAATATGTTTCCAATGTTTGCTCCTTTTCCAGCCAGAATTCAAACTGCCGACATTCCCCCTCTTCATGGTAAACCTTGTAAAATAAGAGAGAATAACCATAAGTATTGAGATATAATGTGTAATAACAGCCCATAATGCAATAAATATTGATATAAAAGCATGATGCAAAATGGACGTATCAAGCATCAAGTGTTGATGGTCAACAAGACCACCAGTTTCAAGAAAAAAATGTAAAGGGAAGAAGAAGGGGAACTTCAAGAAGAACGGCAAACAAGTTGTTGCTCAAGAGAAGAAACCCAAGTCTGGACCTAAGCCTGAGATTGAGTGCTTCTACTCCAAGCAGACTGGTCACTGGAAGCGCAACTGCCCCAAGTATTTGGCGGATAAGAAGGATGGCAAGGTGAACAAAGGTATATGTGATATACATGTTATCGATGTGTACCTTACTAATGCTCGCAGTAGCACCTGGGTATTTGATACTGGTTTTGTTGCTAATATTTGCAACTCGAAACAGGGACTTCGGATTAAGCGAAGATTGGCTAAGGACGAGGTGACGATGTGCGTGGGAAATGGTTCCAAAGTCGATGTGATCGCGGTCGGCACACTACCTCTACATCTACTTTTGGGATTAGTTTTAGACCTGAATAATTATTATTTGGTGCCAGCGTTAAGAATGAACATTATATCTGGATCTTGTTTGATGCGAGACGGTTATTCATTTAAATCAGAGAATATTGGTTGTTCTATTTATATGAGTAATATCCTTTATGGTCATGCACCCTTGAAGAGTGATCTATTTTTGTTGAATCTCGATAGTAGTGATACACATATTCATAATGTTGAAGCCAAAAGATGCAGAGTTGATAATGATAGTGCAACTTATTTGTGGTACTGTCGTTTGGGTCATATTGGTGTAAAGCGCATGAAGAAACTCCATACTGATGGACTTCTGGAATCACTTGATTATGAATCACTTGGTACTTGCGAACCGTGCCTCATGGGCAAGATGACTAAAACGCCGTTCTCCAGAACTATGGAGGGAGAAACAGATTTATTGGATCATACATACCGATGTATGTGGTCCAATGAACATTGAGGCTTGCAGTGGGTATCGTTATTTTCTCACATTCACAAATGATTTGAGCAGATATGGGTATATCTACTTAATGAAACATAAGTCTGAAACATTTGAAAAGTTCAAAGAATTTTAGAGTGAAGTGGAAAATCATCGTAACAAGAAAATAAAGTTTCTACGATCTGATCATGGAGGAGAATATTTGAGTTACGAGTTTGGTCTACATTTGAAACAATGCGGAATAGTTTCGCAACTCACGCCACCAGGAACACCACAACGTAATGGTGTGTCCGAACGTCATAATCGTACTTTACTAGATATGGTGTGGTCTATGATGTCTCTTACTGATTTACCGCTGTCGTTTTGGGGTTATGCTTTAGAGACGGTCGCATTCACGTTAAATAGGGCACCATCAAAATCCATTGAGACGACGCCTTATGAACTGTGGTTTGGCAAGAAACCAAAGTTGTCGTTTCTTAAAGTTTGGGGCTGCGATGCTTATGTGAAAAAACTTCAACCTGATAAGCTCGAACCCAAATCGGAGAAATGTGTCTTCATAGGATACCCAAAGGAGACTATTGGGTACACCTTCTATCACAGATCTGAAGGCAAGACTTTTGTTGCTAAATTTGGATCTTTTCTAGAGAAGGGTTTCTCTCGAAAGAAGTGAGTGGGAGGAAAGTAGAACTTGATGAGGTAACTGTACCTTCTCCCTTATTGGAAAGTAGTTCATCACAGAAACCGGTTCTTGTGACGACTACACCAATTAGTGAGGAAGCTAATGATATGGATCATGAAACTTCAGATCAAGTTACTACCGAACCTTGTAGGTCAACTAGAGTAAGATCCGCACCAGAGTGGTACGGTAATCCTATTCTGGAGGTCATGTTACTTGACCATGGCGAACCTATGAACTATGAGAAAGTGATGATGAGCCCAGATTCCGCAAAATGGCTGGAGGCCATGAAATCTGAGATGGGATCCATGTATGAGAACAAAGTATGGACTTTGGTTGACTTGCCCGATGATCGGCAAGCCATCAAAAATAAATGGATCTTCAATAAGAAGACTGACACTGATGGTAATGTTACTGTCTACAAAGCTCGACTTGTTGCGAAAGGTTTTCAACAAGTTCAAGGGGTTGACTACGATGAGACTTTCTCACCCGTAGCGATGCTTAAGTCTGTCTGAATCATGTTAGCAATTGCTGCATTTTATGATTATGAAATATGGCAAATGGATGTCAAAACTGCATTCCTGAATGGATTTCTAGAAGAAGAGTTGTATATGATGCAACTAGAAGGTTTTGTCGATCCAAAAGGTGCTAACAAAGTGTGCAAGTTCCAGCGATCCATTTATGGACTGGTGCAAGCCTCTCGGAGTTGGAATAAACGCTTTGATAGTGTGATCAAATCATATGGTTTTATACAGACTTTTGGAGAAGCCTGTATTTACAAGAAAGTGAGTGGGAGCTCTGTAGCATTTCTGATATTATATGTAGACGACATATTGTTGATCGAAAATGATATAGAATTTTTGGATAGCATAAAAGGATACTTGAATAAAAGTTTTTCGTTGAAAGACCTCGGTGAAGCTGCTTATATATTAGGCATCAAGATCTATAGAGATAGATCAAGACGCTTAATTGGACTTTCACAAAGCACATACCTTGATAAAGTTTTGAAAAAGTTCAAAATGGATCAAGCAAAGAAAGGGTTCTTGCATGTATTACAAGGTGTGAAGTTGAGTCAGACTCAATGCCCGACCAGAGCAGAAGATAGAGAGAAAATGAAAGATGTTCCCTATGCTTCAGCCATAGGCTCTATTGTGTATGCAATGCTGTGTACCAGACCTGATGTATGCTTAGCAATAAGTTTAGCAGGGAGGTACCAAAGTAATCTAGGAGTGGATCACTGGATAGCGGTCAAGAATATCCTGAAATACCTGAAAAGGACTAAGGATATGTTTCTCGTTTATGGAGGTGACAAAGAGTTAATCGTAAATGGTTACGTCGATGCAAGCTTTGACACTGATCCGGATGATTCTAAATCGCAAACCGGATACGTGTTTATATTGAACGGTGGAGCTGTCAGTTGGTGTAGTTCTAAACAAAGCATCATGGCGGGATCTACATATGAAGCGGAGTACATAGCTGCTTTGGAAACAGCAAATGAAGGAGTCTGGATGAAGGAGTTCATATCCGATCTAGGTGTCATACCTAGTACATCAGGTCCAATGAAAATCTTTTATGACAGTACTGGTGCAATTGCCTTGGCAAAGGAATCCAGATTTCATAAGAGAACCAAGCACATCAAGGGACGCTGCAATTCCATCCGGGACCAAGTCCAGGTGGGAGACATAGAGATTTGCAAGATACATACAGATCTAAATGTTGCAGACCCGTTGACTAAGCCTCTTCCACGAGCAAAACATAATCAACACCAAGGCTCCATGGGTGTTAGAATCATTACTGTGTAATCTAGATTACTGACTCTAGTGCAAGTGGGATACTGAAGGAAATATGCCCTAGAGGCAATAATAAAGTTATTATTTATTTCCTTATATCATGATAAATGTTTATTATTCATGCTAGAATTGTATTAACCGGAAACATAATACATGTGTGAATACATAGACAAACATAGTGTCACTAGTATGCCTCTACTTGACTAGCTCGTTGATCAAAGATGGTTGTGTTTCCTAACCATGGACATGAGTTGTCATTTGATTAACGGTATGACATCATTAGGAGAATGATGTGATTGACTTGACCCATTTTGTTAGCTTAGCACTTGATCGTTTAGTATGTTGCTATTGCTTTCTTCATGACTTATACATGTTCCTACAACTATGAGATTATGCAACTCCCGTTTACCGAAGGAACACTTTGTGTGCTACCAAACATCACAACGTAACTGGGTGATTATAAAGGAGCTCTACAGGTGTCTCTGAAGGTACATGTTGAGTTGGCGTATTTCGAGATTAGGATTTGTCACTCCGATTGTCGGAGAGGTATCTCTGGGCCCTCTCGGTAATGTACATCACTATAAGCCTTGCAAGCAATGTAGCTAATGAGTTAGTTACGGGATGACACATTGCATAACGAGTAAAGAGACTTGCCGGTAACGAGATTGAACAAGGTATTGAGATACCGACAATCGAATCTCGGGCAAGTAACATACCGATGACAAAGAGAACAATGTATGTTGTTATGCGGTTCGGCCGATAAAGATCTTTGTAGAATATGTGGGAGCCAATATGAGCATCCAGGTTCCGCTATTGGTTATTGACCAGAGACGAGTCTCGGTCATGTCTACATAGTTCTAGAACCCGTAGGGTCCGCACGCTTAAAGTTCGATGACGGTTATATTATGAGTTTATGTGTTTTGATGTACCGAAGGTAGTTCAGAGTTCCGGATGTGATCACGGACATGACGAGGAGTCTCAAAATGGTTGAGATGTAAAGATCGATATATTTGATGACTATGTTCGGACACCGGAATAGTTTCGGGTGGTTTCGGACATATACCGGAGTATCGGGGGGTTACCGGACCCCCCTGGAGGGTTAATGGGCCTCATGGACCCTAGGTGGAGAAGAGGTGGGGCGTCCAGGGCAGGCCCCGTGCCCCCTCCCCCTCTAGTCCGAATAGGAGAAGGAGAGGGGCGGCGCCCCCCTTTGCTTCCTCTCCTCTCCCCCTTCCTTCTCCTCTCCTACTTGGACTAGGAAAGGAGGGAGTCCTACTCCTGGTGGGAGTAGGGCTCTTCCCTGGCGCGCCCTCCCCTGGCCGGCCGCCCCTCCCCCTTGGTCCTTTATATACGGGGGCAGGGGGCACCTCTAAACACAACAATTGATCCCTTGGATATTTTAGCCGTGTGTGGTGCCCCCCTCCACCATAATCCACCTCGATAATATTGTAGCGGTGCTTAGGTTAATCCTTGTGTCGGTAGAACATCATCATCGTCACCACATCGTCGTGCTGACGGAACTCTCCCTCAAAGCTCGGCTGGATCGGAGTTCGAGGGACGTCATCGAGTTGAACATGTGCTGAACTCGGAGGTGTTGTGCGTTTGGTACTTGATCGGTTGGATCGTGAAGACGTACGACTACATCAACCGCGTTGTGCTAACACTTCCGCTTTCGGTCTACGAGGGTACATGGACAACACTCTCCCCTCTCGTTGCTATGCATCACCATGATCTTGCATGAGCGTAGGAATTTTTTTGAAATTACTATGTTCCCCAACACGGCGCAACATTTTATATAGCAATGGTGGGCGTCGAAGGGACGGACGTGTGACGCCAGAGTAGCCGCCTCAGCAACTGCGTATCATTAATGTGGGCGACAGACGGACGGACGGATGACACTTGTGTCGCTTGAAGGCGGAGCAATCGCCTGCACCGGGAAGTGGGGCGGGCGGCGCTGACCGTTTTGGGCGGATGTCACACCCTAGCTAGTTCATGCACTAGAGTGCTCGCATCATGTTTATCATTCATCAGAAATTTGAAATGGGGATGACAGAACCCCCAACACCCCCTGAAACCAACTAGGGTTTACTAAAAACATTTTCAATGAACCTGAAATGCCCTTCTAAAATGTTCATCATCTCTGCCTTGGTCTTAAACCACTGCCAAAAATGGTGCAAAGATTTCTAGGTCATCCTAAGGTCACTGGATTAAATTGTTAATTATTTGAATTTGGGCATTTAAATACTATAAAATATTTCAAATGCTCAAATAATCCTGAACTAAAATGTTCCATGTTGGATATATTCCAAACGGCGGCCATGTGCAGTTTCGTGATTTTTGAAGATGTCTAGGTATTTTTAGAAATACAACAAACTTACAAAAATAAATAAAAACAGAAATAAATGGAAAAGGCCACTTACCTGGCCGAACCCACCACCCAGCCCACCTGGCGGCCCAGCACTATGCTGGCCCATGCCAGCCAGCTGCTTCGTCCCCGCCAGGCAGGCAGGGAGGTGACGCCGACGAGCGCGAGCTCGCCACGACGCCACCTGCTTGCCGCTTCGCCGCTGGACGAGCTGTACGACCTCCACGTCGCCCCCTCGACCCCCTGGACACGTCCATTCGCCCCCATCGCCTCTCCCTCGCTCCCCTCCACCATGGCCAACATAGCCACTGCCACCTCGCCGTCGTAGATGTAGCCACCACCGTCCCTGCGCCGCCTCACCGTGTCCAGCAGCTTTGCCGTCGTCTTCTCCATCGAGCAGACCGAGCACCGAGCGCTCGCGTGCCCCGAAGCCACTGCACCAACCTCGCCCGACTCCGCCACCGCCGAAGATCCCCTTCGCCGTCACTGTCGTAGCAGTTCGTACCCGACCGCGCCGCCTAGCTCATCGTCTTCTGCCCCTTCCCCTCCCTCTCGTTCTTGCTGCCGCCCCCTGCTTCGACTGCAACGAGCAGCACCGCACACGCCGCCGCTGAGCTGGACGCCGACGATGCTCCGGCCATCTAACAGCCACGCCACCATGTCCAATGAGTTGACCTCGTCACGTAGACCACATAGGAGCTGGCCTTGAGTCTCCAAGATCACCACAACGACGAGTTCGACATCACCCGGACTCCGGCAGCCGCACAGCTCATCGCTGACGTCGTTTCCAGCGACCTGGAGCTCCACCACCACCACCACTCGACGCGGCTCACTCCCAGCTACCCGTAGATGGTCTCCGCCGTCCTTTTGGTCGCCGGAGGGCAACTCCCGCAGCCTCCGCCGTGTCTGGACATCGCCGGCGGCTAAACGCTGGCGAGTCAGCATGGTTTGACCACATGTTTGACTCCCCTGAGTCACTGGCGTGTGGGCCCTGCCGTCTGGTCAAACCTGGAATAGTTTTAATCTAATCCTAATTAACCTAATTAACTAACTGAGACACTGACCAGTGGGTCCCACTGGTTAGGTTTGACCTGGGCGCCCCTGTTGACCTGCTGATGTAATGCTGACGTAGTAACTCCTTTTTCTAGATTTATTCTTATTCAGGAAATTCCAGAAAATAGTGCAAATTTCAAAAATTCATAGAAATTAATCTGTAACTTGAAATGCAAAGTGTTATATATGAAAAATGATCAGAAAAATCTAGTTTATCCATCTTTACTGGTTTCATGCATGTTTAAACAATTTAACTTGTTGTTTAGTGAAAAACATGATAAAGCACTATTTAGGATCATATATGGGTTTGTAATTTGAATCTTTGGTTCAAAATGGTTCAAACTCATCTGGTCATAGTTGCATTAGCCCAATACACTCATTTTGCCATGTCTCATGCATGCATCATATTGTTGCACATTGATTGGTGTTGATTGTATATCAGAGCTCTCTGCGGCAGGTTCTGCCCCGAAAGAGTATCGCGAGTATCCAAACGAGGAGCAATACCAGTCTACGGACCCGCAAGGCAAGCAACCAACCATTTGATCATATCGATACAAAGCCATGTTCTCGCTTCTGCTCTCTTTTACTGCATTTAAGACAACGCGATTCAAACTGATGTGTGCTACGGTAGCTGAACCCATTTCCTCTACATGACCTGTCATTGCCACAGTAACTAGATGAAACCCACTAGCATGTGTAGGAGTTGATTGAGCCATGTGTATGTGTTTCCTACCTTGCTATGCCTGCTATGCTTAGAGTTGTGTCAGGTCTAGTTCATCTGGGTGATGGGCTAGAGTGAAATGGTCATGCCGGTAATGTGAGTGGTGTGTTGAGCACGATTTGGTAAAGGTATCGATGAGAGGCCATGTAGGTGTACATGGTGGGTTGTTTCATTGGAACCGTCCTTAAGCACTAAGATATGTATGTGTGATTAAAGAATCAGCTACTACCATACATTGGGATCCTTAATTGACTCGCTCGACTTCTTATCCACCCTAGTCCTCTGTCCAGGAGTTGCGAGTAGTTTTTGGTGTTTGTAGCTTACTGGAGGCCATGGGCAGTGCTGACCCTCGGGGTGGGCTGTGATGCGGTAGGTACGTGGCACGGTGTACCGGATGCCCGTTTGGTATCTCGGAAACCCTGCACACATCGTTCGGGGCCGTATGTGGAAACCTCGACCGTACTCCCTGCGGATGGAACCTGGATAGGCGATAAACCTGGACTAGAGACTTAGGTGCTTAGGTAGGTCATGGTCTACACGCACGTCGACTTTTGCTTGAAGTCTGCTGAGCACATGTCGTGTGCAGACGCTAAGTGGTGGAAACATGTATGAAGAAGTACACCCCTGCAGGGTTAACCTCATCTATTCGAATAGCTGCGTCTGCGGTAAATGACTACTTGGTTGCCTATGCAGTTCATAGACAAGTAAATGGATACTACTAAAAGCCTCAAGATAAGCGTGAGTGCCGAGGATGGCTCTTCCGTAGGATGACGGAGGTGGATCCTCGGTAGTGTATTGAAGTGGTGTGTAGTGGACTCGAGTGCGCAAAACAAATACAAGTTGGTGTCTTGTAAGATAGCTTAGCCAAGAGTCAAAGCTGGCTTGCTGCAATAACCCCACCAACCCTTCTTGATAATGTGCATGTATGTAGGATCTGATGTAAGTCTTGCTGAGTACCTTTGTACTCATGTTTTCTCAATTTACGTTTTATAGAAGATGTTGCAACCCCTTTTGATGGGTTCTTCATAGATGTCGATGTTAACGAGTAGGCTGAAGCCCAGGTGGTGATCCTGAGCACATGATGGACCATGTAGGATAGCCAGGCTTCCTCAAGCCTCTTTTATTTTCTAGATGTCTGTACTCAGACATGTTACTTTCGCTGTTGGCTTGTATGTTTGTATGACTTGAATGTTGACCCATTCTTGTGTGTATGATATGTATGGCTCTCTGAGCCTTTAAATAAAGTACTTGAGTTGTAGAGTCATGTTGTGATGCCATGTTGTATGTACACATATCGAGCATATTGTGTGTATGATTGAAATGCTTGGTATGTATGGGATTTGACTATCTAGTTGTTTATCCTTGGTAGCCTCTCTTACCGAAAAATGTCTCCTAGTGCTTCCACTGAGCCCTGGTAGCCTGCTAATGCTCTGGAACACTTAGGCTGGCTGGCATGTGTCCTTCTTCGTTCCTGTGTCTGTCCATGCGGGGAAATGTCACACGATGACTACCGGAGTCCTGTTAGTCTGCTACAGCCCGGTTTACCGGAGTCCTGCTAGCCCAGTTGCTACATCCCGGATTCACTAGTTGATGACTGACACGTTCGTTGCTGGGTCACATATGCCTGTCCCTGTAAGTTAGTGCCACTTTGGGTTCACGACTAGCCATGTCAGCCCGGGCTCCTTGTCATATGGATGCTAGCGACACTATCATATACGTGTGCCAAAAGGCACAAAAGGTCCCGGGCAAGGTAAGGCGACACCCATGGGAATACCGTGCGTGAGGCCGCAAAGTGATATGAGGTGTTACATGCTAGATCGGTGTGGCATTCAGTCGGGGTCCTGACAGTGTTGGCATCAGAGCCGGACTACCTGTAGGTTCTTCAAGCCAAACTGGTCGATGTTGAGTCTAGAAATGCTTTAGTTATATGCAGGGGAATTGATTGTGGGATGGAACATAAGGTTCTTTTTACTTCTTTACCTCATGGCATTCTGATCTGAGTCAGTCCATTCTTTCCACCAGGGGTTAAGGACTAGGATCTCTTCTCTCCATCAGGTTCACGTGTTACTAATCAGTAGTACCTTATAGGATTGATGATTACAAGCCTAGTTCAGTTCTACTACCCCATTATGTTGACAAGTTGGTCCAGAACCTTGATATGATGTTGTTGAGCAGTCCTTTGCAAAGTGTCTCAAAATCCTTTTTGAGCATTTACAACCGTTATGTTGTCCAATTTCTGCTAGAAATTCTAATGTCTTTGATATGTTGGTGTTCGAGATGTCGACTCGCACTCTTCACCAGGTGGTTCGCCTGACCTGCGGCATTGACGTGCCCGGGCATACAGCCATGCTAGTACAAGTGATGACTGAGGTCAGTTATCGATGGTATCCTAAGTATACTTTTGAGGAGCAGTTATGCGACTTCAACCAGAGTCAGTTCATCTGTACTGTGAGGATTTTTCCAGCCTATCCCGGTTCTACTAACCCTCTGCACTGGTCCTATGGACTCAGTATCACCATAGAGATGTCCGTGTAGGACGCTGCCTACTCAATGATTTCTATCGTCCGAGCTAGGTATGCTTCACTAAACGATTCTGAGTTCCGCTATCTGCCAGCGGCACGCACTAGTTCAGAGGGCTATTACATCAGGTTCTATGCCGATGCTACTCACGAGGAGCCGCTTCTGTGCACTACTACTGAGATGCTAGAGGAGAGAGATCAAGAGAACCATGGTTTATGCATGGAGTTGTACAACACCCGCCAGGACCACTGGGCTACGCTGACGTGGCTTGCACCAGCCATTCAAACAAGCTACCTGGATATGCGTGACTTGTACCCTGTTCGCACACGTCTTCCGGCTCGCATGGATTATGCAGACGTTGGAGCTACCACGCCTCCGCGCGGGTGCCGTCTTCCACCCTTCGTGGGGCCGAGGCCTCATCCGAGCCCGTATGGACCATAGTCTCGTTGTGATCGTGAGTTCCCGGATCCACACGTGCCACTTCCAGGCTATGTGGGGGATCTCTACGAGGACTACTATGGAGCTGGAGATGACTGAGCCGGATCGCGACACTCGTAGTTTGTAGTAGTCGTATTTCCACATTCCTGCGGGACTTGTGGAATATGATGTAGTTTGTACTAGGTTCCGGAGGTGTAGAAAAATAATGTATAGGAGCTTGGGTTGCCTCTGATGAGATGTAATCTTCCTTTCACCGCAGTTGTACTCAGTTTGGTTTTGTACTAAACCATGTATGGTGTGTATGACGATGGAATAAATGTAGCAGTTTCTATAACTACCATGTCATACAGATGATCATCTTGCATTCCGAGTTATCCATTACATTCTGCACTTCTATGTGAGAATTTTATCATTCTGGTCTAAACCATTGTCTTGTTTTGCTAGGATGGTCAACACGCGCAACAACCCTGCTCCCCCGAAGCAGGCTGAAGGCAGTGGGGCTAAGGGTGGGAACCTGCCTCATCCTCCTTCTCTGGCTGAGGTCATGCTGGAGGCCGAGAGGATCAAATGGGAGACCAACGGTTTGCTGGAACACATCGAACCAAACATAGCACTGCACCAAAGGAACAACTTGGTGTCACTCAGTGATTTCATCAAGTTACACCCACCCACCTTCCATCACTCCGTCGAGCCTCTCGACGTTGATGATTGGCTTCGCAGCATCACCCACAAGCTACGTTCTGCACTCGTAGCCAAAGCTGACAAGGTCACATATGCTGCCTATCATCTTGAAGGCCCCGCCAATCTCTGGTGGGAGAACTATGAGGCCATGCGCCCAGCTGGCCAGGTCACTACCTAGGCAGAGTTCAGTGAGGCTTTCCATGAACATCACATCCTGGAAGGTCTTATGGATCGCAAGCGTGAGGAGTTCTGCAGTTTCACCCAAG
The DNA here is from genome assembly GCF_002162155.2 of Triticum dicoccoides. Classification (NCBI taxonomy): domain Eukaryota; kingdom Viridiplantae; phylum Streptophyta; class Magnoliopsida; order Poales; family Poaceae; genus Triticum; species Triticum dicoccoides. Next base: position 600,688,657 of record NC_041391.1, read on the forward strand.
GTAGACTCACTGTGGATGCATACAGCGGGGAGTTCGAAAACCTAGCACGTTATGCAACCGAGGAAGTTTCCACCTATGCCAAGAAACAGGCAAGGTTCCACAAGGGACTTAGCCCCGAGCTTCGCCGAGAACTCCGTCTGCACGAGTGCACTTACTTCCAGAAGCTTGTGAACAAGGCTATCAGTACTGAGACAGGTCAGACTGATTTCGATGCAACACGCAAGCATGGCCGTGACACTGGTTCCTCATCCGGTTCTGGCTCTCAGAAGCGCCGGGTGTGGGTGCCTAGCTAACACCACTCTGCCACCCAGGTTCACACTGAGGCCATCCTATCAGGCGCCTCGTCTAGCCCAGCAGTATGCACCAGCCAAGTCCTATGGTGGATCAACCAACAATGCTCCTCCATGCACCAGCACTGTGACATGTTTCAAGTGTGGAGAACCGGGTCACTACATGCGAGAGTGTCCCCAGACCAACCCCAATCCCAACCAGTCTGGAAAGGCTGTTGGCCGTGGCAAGCCAACAGGGAAGGTGTACTACGCCAAGTCGTCCACCGCTGCACATGGCCATGTGAACTGTGTCTCAGCTGATGAGGCTCAGGAGGATCCTATGCAACTTTCCACCGTTCTGTTTACTATGTCACGCTCCATCATTGTCATATTGCCTTGTATGATCATGTAGTTGACATCGTATTTGTGGCAAAGCTACCGTTCATAATTTTTCATACATGTCACTCTTGAATCATTGCACATCCTGGTACACCGCCGGAGGCATTCACATAGAGTCATATTTTGTTCTAAGTATCGAGTTGCAATTCTTGAGTTGTAAGTAAATAAAAGTGTGATGATCTTCATTATTAGAGCATTGTCCCAGTGAGGAAAGGATGATGGAGACTATGATTCCCCCATAAGTCGGGATGAGACTCCGGACTAAAGAAAAAAAAGAGGCCATAAAAAAAAGAGAAAAGGCCCAAATAAAAAAATAAAAAAATTAGAGAAAAAGAGAGAAGGGGAAATGCTACTATCCTTTTACAACACTTGTGCTTCAAAGTAGCACCATGATCGTCATGATAGAGAGTCTCCTATGTTTTCACTTTCATATACTAGTGGGAATTTTTCATTATAGAACTTGGCTTGTATATTCCAGTGATGGGCTTCCTCAAAAGTTCCCTAGGTCTTCGTGAGCAAGCAAGTTGGATGCACACCCACTTAGTTTTCTTGTTGAGCTTTCATACACTTATAGCTCTAGTGCATCTGTTGCATGGCAATCCCTACTCACTCACATTGATATCTATTGATGGGCATCTCCATAGCCCGTTGATACGCCTAGTTGATGTGAGACTATCTTCTCCTTTTTGGCTTCTCCACAACCACCATTCTATTCCACATATAGTGTTATGTCCATGGCTCACGCTCATGGATGGCGTGAAGATTGAAAAAGTTTGAGAACATCAAAAGTATGAAACAATTGCTTGGCTTGTCATCGGGGTTGTGCATGATTAAATACTTTATGTGATGAAGATAGAGCATAACCAGACTATATGATTTTGTAGAGATAACTTTCTTTGGCCATGTTATTTTGAGAAGACATGATTGCTTTGTTAGTATGCTTGAAGTATTATTATTTTTATGTCAATATTAAACTTTTGTCTTGAATCTTTCGGATCTGAACATTCATGCCACAATAAATAAAGTTACATTGATAATTATGCTAGGTAGCATTCCACATCAAAAATTCTGTTTTTATCATTTACCTACTTGAGGACGAGTAGGAATCAAGCTTGGGGCTATTTGATACGTCTCCAACGTATCTATAATTTTTTATTGTTCCATGCTATTATACTATCTGTTTTGGATGTTTAATGGGCTTTAATATGCTCTTTTATATTACTTTTGGGACTAACCTATTAACCGGAGGCCCAGTGCCAGTTTCTGTTTTTGCCTATTTTAGAGTTTTATAGAAAAGCAATACCAAACAGAGTCCAAACAGAATGAAACCTTCGTGAGGACCTTTCTTGGACCAAAAGCAATCCAGAAGACTTGGAGTTCAAGTTTGGGACTCTATGAGAAGGCCACGAGGCAGGAGGGTGCGCCCAGGGGGGTAGGCGCGCACCCCACCCTTGTGGGCCCCTCGTAGCTCCACTGACGTACCTCTTTCACCTATATATACTCTTATACCCTAGAAACACCAGGGGAGCCACGAAACCACTTTTCCACCGCCGCAACCTTCTGTACCCATGAGATCCCATCTTGGGCCTTTTCCGGCGATCTACCGGAGGGGGAATCAGTCACGAAGGGCTTCTACATCAACACCATTATCTCTCTGATGAAGCGTGAGTAGTTTACCACATACCTTCGGGTCCATAGTTTTTAGCTAGATGGCTTCTTCTCTCTCTTTTATTCTCAATACAAAGTTCTCCTTGATGTTCTTGGAGATCTATTCGATGTAATATTCTTTTGCGGTGTGTTTGTGGAGATCCGATGAATTGTGGATTTATGAACAAGATTATCTATGAATATTATTTGGTTCTTCTCCGAATTCTTATATGCATGATTTGATATGTTTGCAAGTCTCTTCGAATTATCGGTTTAGTTTGGCCTACTAGATTGATCATTCTTGCAATGGGAGAAGTGCTTAGCTTTGGGTTCAATCTTGCGGTGTCCTTTCCCAGTGATAGTAGGGGCAGCAAGGCACGTATTGTACTGTTGCCATCGAGGATAAAAAGATGGGGTTTATATCATATTGCTTGAGTTTATCCCTCTACATCATGTCATCTTGCTTAATGCGTTACTCCGTTCTTATGAACTTAATACTCTAGATGCATGCTGGATAACGGTTATGTGTGGAGTAATAGTAGTAGATGCAGAATCGTTTCGGTCTACTTGAGATGGACGTGATGCATATGTTCATGATCATTGATACGTCTCCAACGTATCTATAATTTTTGATTGTTCCATGCTATTATATTATCTCTTTTGGATGTTTATGGGCTTTATTTTACACATTCATATCATTTTTGGGACTAACCTACTAACCGGAGGCCCATCCCATATTGCTGTTTGTTGCCTATTTCAGTATTTCGAAGAAAAGGAATTCAAACGGAGTCCAAACGGAATGAAACCTTCAGGAGCGTTATTTTTGGAACAAATCTGATCCGGAGAGCCTGGAGTGCAAGTCAAGAAAGCTATGAGGGCTCCACGAGATAGGAGGGCACCCCCCTAGGGCGCGCCCCCTATCTCGTGGGCCCCTCGGGCGTCCATCAACGTACTTCTTCCTCCTATATATACCTACGTACCCCGAAAACATCCATGAGCACCACGAAACACAATTTCCACCACCGTAACCTTCTGTATCCGTGAGATCCCATCTTGGAGCCCTTGCCGACACTCTGCCGGAGGGGAAAGCAACCACGGAGGGCCTCTACATCAACATCCTTGCCCCTCCGATGAGTTGTGAGTAGTTTACCACAGACCTACAGGTCCATAGTTATTAGCTAGATGGCTTCTTCTCTCTTTTTGGATCTCAATACAATGTTCTCCCTCTCTCTTGTGGAGATCTATTCGATGTAAACTCTTTTTGTGGTGTGTTTGTCGAGATCCGATGAATTGTGGGTTTATTATCAAGTTTATCTATGAATAATATTTGAATCTTCTCTGAATTCTTTTATGTATGATTGAGTTATCTTTGCAAGTCTCTTCGAATTATCAGTTTGGTTTGGCCTACTAGATTGATCTTTCTTGCCATGGGAGAAGTTCTTAGCTTTGGGTTCAATCTTGCGTTGTTCTTACCCAGTGACAGAAAGGGTTGCAAGAGACGTATTGTATTGTTGCCATCGAGGGTAACAAGATGGGGTTTATATCATATTGCATGTGTTTATCCCTCTACATCATGTCATCTTGCTTAATGCGTTGCTCTATTCTTATGAACTTAATACTCTAGATGCATGCTGGATAGCGGTCGATGTGTGGAGTAATAGTAGTAGATGCAGGCAGGAGTCGGTCTACTTGTTTTGGACGTGATGCCTATATACATGATCATGCCTAGATAATATCATAACTATGTGCTTTTCTATCAATTGCTCGACAGTAATTTGTTCACCCACCGTAATACTTATGCTATCTTGAGAGAAGCCTCTAGTGAAACCTATGCCCCCCGGGTCTATCTCTTATCATATTTGCTTTCCATATACTTTATTTGCATCTTTACTTTTTGCATCTATATTATAAAATACCAAAAATATATTTTATCTTATCTTACTATCTTTATTAGATCTCACTTTCGCAAGTGGCCGTGAAGGGCTTGATAACCCCTTTATTGCGTTGGTTGCGAGTTCTCAGTTTGATTGTGTAGGTGCGTGGGATTTTTGAGGAGCCTCCTACTGGATTGATACCTTGGTTCTCAAAACTGAGGGAAATACTTACGCTACACGTTGCTGCATCACCCTCTCCTCTTCGAGGAAAACCAATGCAAGCTCAAGACGTAGCAAGAAGGATTTTTGGCGCCGTTGCCGGGGAGGTCTTCGCTCAAGTCAAGACATACCAAGTACCCATCACAAACCCATCTCCCTCGCATTTACATTATTTGCCATTTGCCTCTCGTTTTCCTCTCCCATACTTCACCCTTGCCGTTTTATTTGCCCTCTCTTTCCCAATCTCCTCCTCTCATTTCGCTTGCCGTTTTTCCATTTGCTTGTGTGTTGGATTACTTGTTGCCATGGCACAAGATAATACCAAGTTGTGTGACTTCTCGAATACCAATAATAATGATTTCCTTAGTACTTCGATTGCTCCTCTTAATGATGTTGAGTCTTGTGAAATCAATACCGCTTTGTTGAATCTTGTTATGAAACATCAATTTGCCGGCCTTCCTAGTGAAGATGCTGCTACTCATCTAAACAATTTTGTTGATTTGTGTGATAAGCAAAAGAACAAAGATACGGATAATGATATTGTCAAATTGAAGTTATTTCCGTTTTCACTTAGAGAACATGCTAAAGTTTGGTTTTCGTCTTTGCCTAAAAATAGTATTGATTCTTGGAACAAGTGCAAAGATGCTTTTATCTCTAAGTATTTTCCTCCCACTAAGATCATCACTCTTAGGAACGATATTATGAATTTTAAGCAACTTGATCATGAGCATGTTGCCCAATCTTGGGAAAGAATGAAATTGATGCTTCACAATTTCCCTACTCATGGTTTGAATTTATGGATGATCATACAAACTTTTTATGCCGGTTTGAACTTTGCTTCTAGAAATCTCCTAGATTCGGCCGTGGGAGGCACGTTTATGGAAATCACGTTAGGAGATGCTAAAAAATTGCTTGATAATATTATGGCTAATTATTCTCAATGGCACACCGAAAGATCTTCTAGTAAAAAAGTGCATGCTATAGAAGAAATCAATGTTTTGAGTGGAAAGATGGATGAACTTATGAAGATGTTTGCTACTAAAAATACTCCTCTTGATCCCAATGATATGCCTTTGTCTTCCTTGATTGAGAATAATAATGAATCTATGGATGTGAATTTTGTTGGTAGGAATAGTTTTGGAAACAATGCTTATAGAGGAAATTTTAATGCTAGACCGTTCCCTAGTAATCCCTCTAATAATTATGGAAATTCCTACAATAATTCTTATGGTAATTTTAATAAGATGCCCTCTGATTTTGAGAATAGTGTGAAAGAATTTATGATTTCTCAAAAGAATTTTAATGCTTTGCTTGAAGAAAAATTGCTCAAAGTTGATGATTTGGCTAGGAACGTTGATAGACTTTCGCTTGGTGTAATTCTCTTAAACTCGGATCTTCTTCTCCTAAGCATGATATCAATGAGTCTCTCAAAGTAATGAGAATTTCCATTGACGAGTGCAAGGAAAGAACCGCTAGATTGCGTGCTAAAAAGAAAGCTTTATAAAAGCGTGTTCTTCTAGTTTCCATGAAAATAATGATGAGGATCTTAAAGTTATTGATGCATCTCCGATTAGATCTATGTTTTGCAATATGAATTTTGATGATTATGGGAGTGATGATGAATCAACTTTGCCTAGAAGGCGTCCCAAAAATTCAGAGTCTTTAGATCTTGATGCTAAAATTGGTTAAAGTGAGATTGGAGAATCCTCTACTTCTAATAATATTGAACTTACTATCTCGAATTTCAAGGAATTTGATTATGATAATTGATCTTTAAAAGGTTGTATTTCCTTGTTGCAATCCGTTGTTAATTCTCCTCATGCTTATAGTCAAAATAAAGCTTTTAGCAAACATATTGTTGATGCCTTGATGCAATCTTATTATGAAAAACTTAATTTGGAAGTTTCTATACCTAGAAAACTTAATGATGAGTGGGAACCTACTATAAAGATTAGAATTAAAGATTTTGAGTGTTTTTCCTTTTGTGATTTGGGTGCTAGTGTTTCCATGATTCCGAAAACTTTATGTGATATTCTAGGTTTCCATTATCTTGATGATTGCTCTTTAAATTTGTACCTTGCGGATTCCACCATTAAAAAGCCTATGGGAAGGATCAATGATGTTCTTATTGTTGCAAATAGAAATTTGGTGCCCGTAGATTTTATCGTTCTTGATATAGATTGCAATCTTTCTTGCCCTAATATTCTTGGTAGACCTTTCCTTAGAACGATTGGTGCGATTATTGATATGAAGGAAGGGAACATTAGATTCCAATTTCCATTAAAGAAAGGCATGGAGCACTTTCCAAGAAAGAAAGTCAAATTACCTTATGAATCTATCATGCGTGCTACTTATGAATTTAGTGCCAAAGATGGCACTCGTTAGATCTATCTTCGCTTTTATGCCTAGCTAGGGGCGTTAAACGATAGCGCTAGTTGGGAGGCAACCCAATTTTTCTTTATGTTTTTAGTTTTTGCTCCTGTTTAGTAATAAATCTTGCATCTACCTTCTGGATAGATGTGTTTTTATCTTTTAATGAGTGTTTGTGCCAAGTAGAACCTATAGGATAACCTACGATGATAGTTGATTTGATTCTGCTGAAAAACAGAAACTTTTTGCGCACAAATATAATTTTGTTAAATCACAGGAACGTGCTTTTGCGTTGATTATTTTTGCTGCTGTTCAATAGACAAAATTTCCAGGACTTCCTGTTTTGGTAGGACTTTTAGAGTTCCAGAAGTTTGCGTTAGTTATAGATTGCTAGAGACTATTCTGTTTTTGACAGATTCTGTTTTTCGTGTGTTGTTTGCTTATTTCAATGCATATATGGCTAGTAAATTAGTTTATAAACCATAAAGAAGTTGGAATACAGTAGTTTTAACACCAATATAAATAAAGAATGAGTTCATTGCAGTACCTTATGTGGTAGTTTTGTTTTCTTTCACTAACGGAGCTTATAAGATTTCCTGTTGAGTTTTGTGTTGTGAAGTTTTCAAGTTTTGGGTAAAGCTTTTATGGACTATGGAATAAGGAGTGGCAAGAGCCTAAGCTTGGGGATGCCCATGGCACCCCAAGATATTCAAGGATAGCCAAAAGCCTAAGCTTGGGGATGCCCCGGGAAGGCATCCCGTCTTTCGTCTTCGTTCATTGGTAACTTTACTTAGAGCTATATTTTTATTCGCCACATGATATGTGTTTTGCTTGGAGCGTCGTGTATTATATTAGTCTTTGCTTTTTAGTTTACCACAATCATCCTTGCTGTACACACCTTTTGGAAGAAGCCTATTTGATTAGAATTTGCTAGAATACTCTATGTGCTTCACTTATATCTTTTGAGCTTCATAGTTTTTGCTCTAGTGCTTCACTTATATCTTTTAGAGCACGGTGGTGTCTTAATTTTGAAGAAATTGCTAGTCTCTCATGCTTCACTTATATTATTTTGAGAGTCTTTTAGAACAGCATGGTATTTGCAATGATCATAAAGTTGGTCCTAGAATGATGAGCATCCAAGTTGGATATAATAAAAACTATCATAGAAAGTGAATTGGATGCTATGATCAATTTGATGCTTGATAATTGTTTTGAGATATGGAGGTAGTAATATTAAAGTCATGCTAGTTGGGTGATTATGAATTTAAAGAATGCTTGTGTTGAAGCTTGTGATTCCCGTAGCATGCAGGTATGGTGAACCGCTTTGTGATGAAGTTGGAGCACAATTTTATTTATTGATTGTCTTCCTTATGAGTGGCGGTCGGGGACGAGCGATGGTCTTTTCCTACCAATCTATCCCCCTAGGAGCATGCGCGTAGTACTTTGGTTTTTGATGACCTCTAAATTTTTGCAACAAGTATATGAGTTCTTTTGATTAATGTTGAGTCCATGGATTATACACACTCTTTCACCCTTCCACCATTGCTAGCCTCTCTTGTACCACGCAATTTTCGCCGGTACCATACACCCACCATTTACCTTCCTCAAAACAGCCACCACCCTACCTATTATGGCATTTCCATAGCCATTCCGAGATATATTGCCATGCAACTTTCCACCATTCCGTTCATATGACACACATTACTTTTGTCATATTGCTTTTTGCATGATCATGTAGTTGACATTGTATTTTTGGCAAGGCCACCTTCATAATTTTCATACATGTCGCTCTTGATTCATTGCATATCCTGGTACACCGCCGGAGGCATTCATATAGAGTCATATCTTGTTATAGATTTGAGTTGTAAATCCATAAAAGTGTGATGATCTTCATTATTAGAGCATTGTCCTAAGTGAGGAAAGGATGATGAAGACTATGATTCCCCCACAAGTCGGGATGAGACTTCGTACTTTACAAAAAGAAAAAGAAAAAGAAAAAAGAAAAAGAAAAAAGAGAAAGGCCAATAAAAAGGAAGGCCAAAGAAAAAAAGGGAAAAAGAAAAAAAAGAATAAAATAAGAGAAAAAGAGAGAAGGGACAATGCTACTATCTCTTTTTCCACACTTGTGCTTCAAAATAGCACCATGATCTTCATGATAGAGAGTCTCATATGTTGTTACTTTCATATACTAGTGGGAATTTTTCATTATAGAACTTGGCTTGTATATTCCAATGATGGGCTTCCTCAAAATTGCCCTAGGTCTTCGTGAGCAAGCAAGTTGGATGCACCCCACTTAGTTTCTTTTATTGAGCTTTCATATATTTATAGCTCTAGTGCATCCGTTGCATGGCAATCCCTACTCACTCACATTGATATCTATTAATGGGCATCTCCATAGCCCGTTGATACGCCTAGTTGATGTGAGACTATCTTCTCCTTTTTGTCTTCTCCACAACCACCATTCTATTCCACATATAGTGCTATGTCCATGGCTCACGCTCATGTATTGCGTGAAAGTTGAAAAAGTTTGAGATTATTAAAGTATGAAACAATTGCTTGGCTTTTCAACGGGGTTGTGCATGATTAAATACTTTGTGTGATGAAGATATAGCATAGCGAGACTATATGATTTTGTAGGGATAACTTTCTTTAGCCATGTTATTTTGAGAGGACATGATTACTTTGATTAGTATGCTTGAAGTATTACTATTTCTTATGTCAATATGAACTTTATTTTGTATTCATTTGGATCTGAACATTCATCCCACAATGAAGAAAATTACATTATGAATTATGCTAGGTAGCATTCCACATCAATTTTTTTTATCATTTACCTACTCGAGGACGAGCAAGAATTAAGCTTGGGGATGCTTGATACGTCTCCAACGTATCTATAATTTTTGATTGTTCCATGCTATTATATTACCTCTTTTGGATGTTTATGGGCTTTATTTTACACATTTATATCATTTTTGGGACTAACCTACTAACCGGAGGCCCATCCCATATTGCTGTTTGTTGCCTATTTCAGTATTTCGAAGAAAAGGAATATCAAACGGAGTCCAAACGGAATGAAACCTTCGGGAGCGTTATTTTTGGAACAAATCTAATCCGGAGAGCCTGGAGTGCAAGTCAAGAAAGCTCCAAGGGCTCCATGAGATAGGAGGGCGCGCCCCCCTAGGGCACGCCCCTGTCTCGTGGGCCCCTCGGGCATCCATCGACGTACTTCTTCCTCCTATATATACCTATGTACCCCAAAAACATCCAGGAGCACCACGAAACACAATTTCCATCGCCGTAACCTTCTGTATCCGTGAGATCCCATCTTGGAGCCCTTGCCGGCACTCTGCCGGAGGGGGAAGCAACCACGGAGGGCCTCTACATCAACATCCTTGCCCCTCCGATGAGTTGTGAGTAGTTTACCACAGACCTACGGGTCCATAGTTATTAGCTAGATGGCTTCTTCTCTCTTTTTGGATCTCAATACAATGTTCACCCCCTCTCTTGTGGAGATCCATTCGATGTAAACTCTTTTTGCGGTGTGTTTGTCGAGATCCGATGAATTGTGGGTTTATAATCAAGTTTATCTATGAATAATATTTGAATCTTCTCTGAATTCTTTTATGTATGATTGAGTTATCTTTGCAAGTCTCTTAGAATATCAGTTTGGTTTGGCCTACTAGATTGATCTTTCTTGCCATGGGAGAAGTGCTTAGCTTTGGGTTCAATCTTGCGTTGTTCTTACCCAGTGACAGAAAGGGTTGCAAGAAACGTATTGTATTGTTGCCATCGAGGATAACAAGATGGGGTTTATATCATATTGCATGTGTTTATCCCTCTACATCATGTCATCTTGCTTAATGCGTTGCTCTGTTCTTATGAACTTAATACTCTAGATGCATGCTGGATAGCGGTCGATGTATGGAGTAATAGTAGTAGATGCAGGCAGGAGTTGGTCTACTTGTTTTGGACATGATGCCTATATCATGATCATGCCTAGATAATCTCATAACTATGCGCTTTTCTATCAATTGCTCGACAGTAATTTGTTCACCCACCGTAATACTTATGCTATCTTGAGAGAAGCCTCTAGTGAAACCTATGGCCCCCGGGTCTATCTCTTATCATATTTGCTTTCCATCTACTTTATTTGCATCTTTACTTTTTGCATCTATCTTATAAAATACCAAAAATATATTTTATCTTATCTTACTATCTTTATTAGATTTAACTATCGCAAGTGGCCGTGAAGGGATTGACAACCCCTTTATTGCGTTGGTTGCGAGTTCTCAGTTTGTTTGTGTAGGTGCGTGGGACTTTTGAGGAGCCTCCTACTAGATTGATACCTTGGTTCTCAAAACCGAGGGAAATACTTACGCTACACTTTGCTGCATCACCCTCTCCTCTTCAAGGAAAACCAACGCAAGCTCAAGACGTAGCAATCATGGCCTTAGATGTCTTCATAATTATGCGCTTTTCTATCAATTGCTCGGCAGTAATTTTTTCACCCACCGTAATACATGCTATCTTGAGAGAAGCCACTATTGAAACCTATGGCCCCCGGATCTCTTTCCTATTATATTATATCTCTTTTATTTACATCGCATCTCGTTTACTATTTTGCAATCTTTACTTTCCAATCTATACAACAAAAATATCAAAAATATTTACTTTATTATCTCTATCAGATCTCCCTTTTGCGAGTGACCCTGAAGGGATTGACAACCCCTTTATCGCGTTGGTTGCAAGGTTCTTGATTGTTTGTGCAAGTACTGGGTGACTTGTGTGTCGTCTCCTACTGGATTGATACCTTGGTTCTCAAAACTGAGGGAAATACTTATGCTACTTTGCTGCATCACCCTTTCCTCTTCAAGGGAAAACCAACGCATGCTCAATAGGTAGCAACCATCTATTACCTTTTGGAGAGTGGTGTCTCCTAGATTGGCTAGGTGTCACTTGGGAGCCTCTGTCAAGATTTTTTAGTTGAACCAAGGAGTTTGTAAGGGCAAGGAGATCGCCTACTTCATGAAGATCTACCCAAGTGAGGCAAGTCCTTCGTGGGCGATGGCCATGGTGGGATAGACAAGGTTGCTACTTTGTGGGTGGAGCCCTCTATGGACTCGCGCAACCGTTACCCTTTGTAGGTTGAAGTCTCCATCAACATGGATGTACGATAGCACCACCTACCGGAACCACGCCAAAAATCTCTGTGTCTACATTGCGTTTGCTCCCTCCAAACTCCTCCCCTTTACCTTCATATGCAATGATTTACATTCCGCTGCTATACTCTTAGAGTTGCATGCGTAGGTTGATTGCTTGACTTGTGCTAAGTTGCTAAAATGTGCCAAGACTTAAAATTGGGAAAAGGCTAGATTTTTATTTGGTCAAGTAGTCTAATCGCCCCCCTCTAGACATACTTTCGATCCTACATCAGTCATCTTGTAAGGAATGAACGTCGTCTATCACTGTACTTACATTAACAACTACTCTCTCATTCCCATAATATAAGAATGTTTTGTACAGTACACCAGTGTTCAAAACACTTATATTATGGGAAGAGGTATTAGTTCATTGTGTAGCATTCTGCATCTTATCTCCCTCGCCCACCATTTACTAAAAAATATCAGATCTATATTTAATCTTACCAAAAAGTTGAATACACAGACAATGCCAGTGTAGAAGTGTAGCCCATTGCTCTTGTCAGTATATTTTGTCGTGTAACGCTTGTACTTCCAGGGATTGGTAGTTGATTATGTAGCATCAATCTGCATCTTATCTTCATTATCCTCTATCCCTTCCAGTATTATCATATCTATAATTAATCCCTACAAAATGTAGAGTACAGGAAATGCTTATGAAGAAGATTTTGTGCTAAAATTCTTGAGTTATCCTTCCCTTGACATGGAGAAGGGAATTATAAAGCCGGTTTTAACTGTTAATGTAAGTCAGTCCTTCTAAAGCCTTTATCCTCAACTGCTGTTTAATTTGCTCATACTCCCTACCCTTAACTGTTGTTTAGTTTGATGTTTCTATCAAAATGCATGTTCGCAACAACCATAAGTTCCAAGTTTTACTTGTAAAACCAAATTCCATATTCATACCATGCACATTACTCAAAAATCCCTATATGTATGCTTGTTTTGTGGATCTATAATCCAGTGTGTTGTGAAGCAGCCAACGTTTGCACCTTGTCATCTCCTATTTTATCTTACTGATGTGGCTGATGATATGAACAACATGCCATGCACATTAACCAAAATAGATACAATGATTGTCTTTGCCCTTCATCTATGCTTGTTATGTTGACATGGTAATCCAGTAGTGTGGTGAAGCTCCCCGCATTATGAACAATGCCAAATTATGCTATTGATATTTTGAACTTACTCTTTATTTTCTGATTTGAAATTGGATGGAATTAACAGCACAATTATCATCTTTGTTTATACACGTGCAAAACCTGTCATGTCTCTGCTTGTTTCAGGGTGAGATGCATGATGGCATGCACAAGTCTGCTGTAGGTTGTAAGACAAACCCAACATATATTGCAGCAAAGAAGGCAAAACATCTTGAAGAAAGTGAGACAACCCCAAAGTCTTGTCTTGTTGCAGTGTTCAAGTTACTTGAGACTAGCAGTCAAACAAGCTCACAGAATTTGCTGTCTAAATCAGTTCGACTTCTTCAGTCCCAAGTTCTAGTAGAAAGGCATTCTACAAGTCAACTTCGACTTGAAGTCCTATCTCTAACAAAGATTGCGGAGAACACCAATGAGAACCTCATTGCTAAATAGCTACACCTGGAAGCTATGACCGACATGCTAGGCCAGCCTCACAGCCTTCCTCAGTAGCTTGCGTAGCAGTTCCCGTGCAAGGCTAACCTTTCTTGAACTGTCATGGAGGTGGTCTTGGTTCAGTATTATTTTGTTATGCTGCAATGGCGCCCAATTTTTGTAATCTGCTTCTTCGTTGTGCTTTATGATCACTAGTGGCGAACTTCAATGCCCAGTGGATGTAATATACCATAAATCCACTACAAGAAATATGTCAACTAGTGACCTTCTGTCAGTGACCCTGGAAGAATTGGTAATAGATCTATGACCATTGCAGACCAATTGGTCAAAAGCTATCCGGGGGGCTCCAAACCCTAAACTATAACGACCATTTTGGTCAGAAAGGTCGTAATTTCCTTACACAAAATGGTCATAAAGCAGATAGCACTAGTCCGCTGCCTTATTTCTAGCTGATCATGACCAATATAGATGGTCATAACCTTGTAAGTTGTGGTGGGTTGCTATGACTAGGCGCCACCTCATCAGTTTTGCCTATGTGTCATGTCCATGTGGCAGTTTTTGCCCTAGGTTGTGAAGCAACCTATATTTCTGTCATTCCCAAAATCCCAAAAAAATCTCATAAATTCTTTGGGTCATATCTTCGTCAAATATGTAAAAAACCTTCCTTGCCTAGTTCAAAATTAATTCAAAAATATTCATTTTCCTATTCTGTTCAGAAAAACACTTTGTGAACGAAGTACCACTTTGGCATGTCCAAATGGTATCCATTTTCTCCGGTGCTTTCCTATGCCCAAATAACCATCCTCCACCAAATGCCAGCTCAATCCATTCATTATTTTGAGCCCAGCTTCAACATTCATATTTATGTCCAGTGTGGTACTTTGCAAAGCAAGTACCACCTAGGCTCCTCCATTTGAGCTGAAAATAAGTGAAGATGGTCTTCTTAGTAACAGATCATCCTCAGCCAAAACTCACGCCCATTAGCCATGTGCATTTCCCGTACCGCTAATCAAACACTTGGCACCATTTGAGCATCGATCGGTCTCCTCGTGGGAATCTTATGTTGTGATTTTCTTCCTAGCACCTACCTGGGGAGTGCCCAACCCACTAGACATGCCTAGGCCGTCCAGAACACATGGCAATGACACGGTCATGCGGTGACCACGCGGCGGGCATGCGAGTTTACGCGCTCTAGAGTTGGGGCCCTCGGCCACCATCCAAACCTCGATGTATCGCCACCAAACCATGTATTTATGATTAAATAGGTACTTATGTACCTAGAAATGATTTTTGGAAAAAAATAAAGAGCAAACTATGAGGCAGCTGTAGTTCAAATTTGACCCGCTTCCTGCTGAATTGGAGAGAATTTGTCTTTTTCACCAGAGGTAGATCAAAACTTTTGACACACAACCATTTTGTCAATTGTGCATTAAATATGGCCTAGTATTTTAGAAAATTTATTTGATTCAATTTTGCAATAAATATATGGTAGGTCCTTCACAAAAAAAACTCATTTCAGGCACTCAGAAAATGGAAAATGAATTTTCCATGTAAAGAAAATGAAAACTCCCTTAGGCAACATTGTTTGGAATTCCAAGATGCACTCTTGTGCACAATATGAGATCATTTGAACAAACCATGCCATGAATGTGGCCATAAGATTGATCATTTGGCTTGACAGCCATGAATCTTCACGCATGATAGCTCGTTTTTTAGAACACTTTTTAAAAATAATTGTCGTATTACAAGTTTATTATTTTTCCTGAAAACTTGGTCACATATAATGACACAATGCAAAGGCTTTGCAATTTTTTGATTTTCTTTGAATTTTTATGCCCGTTTCAAAATGTGGTCAAAACGACGGGCTTGACAGTTCCTAGCTAGTGGTTGAATCTTGGAAAACTTTTGATGTTTATCTGATAAAATAGATACTTATGTACCTAGAAATGATTTTTGGAACAAAAGAGCAAACTATGAGGTAGACACAGTTCAAATTTGACCCGCTTCCAACTGAATCGGCGGGAATTTGTCTTTTTCACGAGAGGTGGATCAAAACTTTTGACACCCAACCATTTGGTAAATTGTGCAGTAAATGTGGCCTAGTATTTTATAAAATTGATTTGGTACAATTTTGCAATAAATATATTGTAGGTCCTTCATAAAAAAACTCATTTCGGGCACTCGGAAAATGGAAAATGATTTTTTCGTGCAAAGAAAATGAAAACTCCCTTAGGCAACATTGTTTGGAATTCCAAGATGCACCCTTGTGCAAAATATGAGATCATTTGAACAAACTATGCCATGAATGTTGCCATAAGATTGATCATTTGGCTTGAAAGCCATGAATCTTCACGCATGATAGCTCGTTTCTGAGAACACTTTTTTAAAATAATTGGCATATTACAAGTTTATTAATTTTTCCTAAAAACTTGGTCACATATAATGACAGAATGCGAAGGTTTTCCAATTTTTTGAATTTTTTTGAATTTTTATGCCCGTTTCAAAATGCGGTCAAAACGACGGGCTTGACCGTTCCTAGCTAGTGGTTGAATCTTGGAAAACTTTTGATGTTTATCTGATTAAATAGATACTTATGTACCTAGAAATGATTTTTGGAAAAAATAAAGAGCAAACTATGAGGTAGACACAGTTCAAATTTGACCCGCTTCCAACTGAATCGGCGGGAATTTGTCTTTTTCATGAGAGGTGGATCAAAACTTTTGACACCCAACCATTTGGTCAATTGTCCGTTATATATGACCTAGTATTTTATAAAATTTATTTGGTCCAATTTTGCAATAAATATATTGTAGGTCCTTGTCGGTGTACTAGAGTAGGGGTACCCTAGTATCCCGAACTTGTGCACGGGCAGTCGCAGCACCCCGCGGCAGGGCCCGCCAGATCAATGCCAAGACCCTCTTTGGCTCTTCAGAAAACAAGACCCCGGCAAGAGGAGCTCGCCGGGAAGCCATTCAAGAACAAAGTATTTAATTAGAGAAGACAAGGCCCCGGCAAGAGGAGCTTGCCGGGAAGGCCAACCACGGCACCTCAAGAAACTTGCCGTGATGCGCCGCGCGTCCCGGCAAGGTCTGGCGAGCGACAAGCTTCCGGACACGAGAAGACGACGACCCCGACAAGATACTTGCTGGGGACCAGCTTCCACTCTGTGCCCGCGCTCCAGCGCATCCGCCTGCGTGTCACCCTGAGGCTTTCTCAGGGGCGCGTGGCGGGAGCCTGTGCAGCCAGGGGTACGTGGTGGCCAGCGAGGATGAAGAGGAGGCCATCGTGGCGAACGGTGGCGCTCCTAACGGTCACTTTTTGCACTGTTTAGGCGACTTAGACGGGCATTCAATGCCCTTGTCTCCTGCCATCAGAGTTAGGTAGGATACACTGTGTCCACAGTAGCGGTAGCTGTACCTACCGCACTCTCTTTCCATTTTTACCCCTCTAGCCTACGTTGCCACCTGTTGGTGACCCCTTGAATGTATAAAAGGAGGCCCATGCACAACGGAGAAAGGGTTCGACTCATTCGAAGCTATCACACTCCCACGCTCGGTCTTGTAGCTCATCTCGCTCCCGAGCAAGAACACCCAATACAATCAAGCAGCAGTAGGAGTTTTATCTCTTCAGAGAGCTCCGAAGCTGGGTAAACTGCTCGTGTGCACTGCCTTGATCCGCTCTTCGTGCGACCTCCGCCCTCTGCCGAACCGAAAGGGGCTCGGTCCCCATAGGTGTCCGCGGATCAGTTTCCCCGACATCTTTGGCGCGCCAGGTAGGGGGGCGTCGAGTTCGTGTGAACCCGATCCGGTCGTGCACACGAGCTGAATCTTCATCGTATTCATCAACATGCCACCGAAGAAGAAGGCTTCGGGGGCAACAGGCCCGTCTGCGTCGCTTCCACCGCCTCCGGAGCAAGCGGACGGTGGGATGGATGCCGGCAGAAGAACGGGCGCCGACGAGGGAGCTCACAGTGCGGCCAAGTCCAAGGACAAGGCCGCGCAGACCTCGGCGTCCGTACGTGCACCGCGCCCGTCTCAGGAGGCGCGGGATCAGCAGCGTCATGGCGTTCGCAGCGCCATACGCCCGCTCGGCCAAGACCAAGCTGGTGGTTCTCGTGGCGTTCAAGACCAGCATGCGCGCCAGCATGCTGGCCCCAGCGAGGTGCGGTCGCCTGGACGGGACGCTGTTCCTTCTAACTTGGTTAGGAGTCCGAGCATGTCCCGCTCCTCGCACCGTTCACCTCTGCCACCCACCACTCCAGCAGAAGCCTTGGCGCGAGCCCAACTACTCCTAGACTACCCTCCGACGGCGGACAAGACCGACGAGTGGAGGGCCACTATCCAGAGTCTCATCGGCTTCGCCAACGGCGACACTGCGCAGCAACCAAGCAATTCGCTGCCGCGGCAAGACTGCCGGACGCGAGCCGGTGGCGACAAGACCGATGGGGGTGCCACTTCCATGCACTCTCCGCCAAGAAGGCCAAGATCACCGACTCGCCGGATCCACCCCGACAGCGGCTCCACCGCATCGTCGGATCCACGAGCTCGTCGCGACCAGCGCCAAGTTCTCCACGAACGGCAACAAGAAGACGCTTAGACTCGCATCGAGCGCCGAAGAGAAGCGCGCCGTCAATCTGACCAGCGCGCTGGGCCCTCTGTCGATATGCACGCGCCAGGGGAACTAGGCGACTTGCCGTACGCGGTAGGTTGCCCTGCGTTCACCCATGAGCTGCGGCAGGTCCAGTGGCCCAGCAGGAAGAACTTCAAGCCAGACGTACCGGAGAAGTACGACGGCAAGTCGCCTCCGTCAGAGTTCCTCAGCATCTACACCATCGCGGTGCAGGCTGCCGAGGGACGGGATGACAAGATCCTTGCCAACTACTTCCCACTGGTACTCAAGCCCAACGTCAGGTCCTGGCTCATGCACTTGCCGGA
Source organism: Triticum dicoccoides (assembly GCF_002162155.2). Classification (NCBI taxonomy): domain Eukaryota; kingdom Viridiplantae; phylum Streptophyta; class Magnoliopsida; order Poales; family Poaceae; genus Triticum; species Triticum dicoccoides. Next base: position 600,707,156 of record NC_041391.1, read on the forward strand.
CAACTCCATCTCCTCTTGGGCAGATCTGTGCCATCAGTTTGTTGGCGCCTTTACAGGCGGCCACAAGCCACATGGCCAAGAGAGTGATCTTCATCTGCTCGCCCAGAAGGAAGGAGAGTCCCTGCGCAAGTTCATTCAGAGATTCAGCCGTGTACATCACAACATCCCAGACGTCTACCCTGCCGCGGTCATCAGCGCGTTTCATCAGAACGTGTGAAACCGCAGGATGAGGGAGGAGATGGTGATGTGCAAGATCAGAGACGTCGCCGAGCTTTATGCCCTGGCCGACAAGTGTGCACGCGCTGAAGAGGGGAGGAGAATCCCCGGAGAGAATACAGGAGCAGAAGGATCCGACAGTGAGGATGCCGCCCCGGCAAGGAAAGGCCGGCGGCGGAACAATAGAAGGAGGAAGGGCAAGGAAGTGCTAGCTGTCGAGCAGTCCGGCAATGGAGGTGGCGCCAAGGAAGCTAAGGATGGTGGCTCCGGCAAGGAGGCCCAGCCTGTGGCGGCCGCCGACAAGCAGGACAGCTCCGGCAAGCAGTATTGCAAGATCCACCGCACCAAGGGCCACGATCTCCAGAGCTGCAAGAAGGTCGAGCAGCTTGTTGAGCTGCAAAAAGCTGAGTACGAGCGGCGCGACAAGGAGAAGGACCAGGAAGGTGCCGGAGGATCCGGCAAGAAACGCCCCGGCCGGGGAGGACGCCGCGGCAAGGCCAAGCAGCGGCAAGGAGATAGGCCTCCCCGTGGCCGCGACAAGGATGAAGACGACGATGATGAGGAAGACATGGATGACGATGAGGCCGATGAGCAGGAATTTCAGAAAGCCACAGAGGTCCTGTGCGTTGACGGTGGTGCCTCTCTGCATACTTCGCATCGCCAACTCAAGCAGTGGATGCGGGAGGTTAATGCAGCAGAGCCGTCCATGGAGTCACGCAAGCCTCTGAAATGGTCCAGCACGCCTATCATCTTCGACATTGAGGATCACCCTGATCGCATAACTGCGGTTGGGTGCTTGCCGATGTTGGTTTCACCAACTATCCGCAACCTCAAGGTCACGAAGATGCTAGTTGACGGCGGGGCCGGCTTGAACCTGATATCCTCCGCGGTCCTCCAGAAACTCCAGATCCCCGACAACGAGCTCGAAGAGACCGGCACATTCCAAGGAATCAACCCGGGAAGGAGCAAGCCGAAGGGGAAGATCACGCTGCCGGTCACATTTGGCAGCGAGCCAAACTTTAGAACTGAGAGGGTCACATTTGACGTTGCCGACTTTCCATTGCCATACAATGGGATCCTTGGCCGTCCAGCACTCGCCAAGTTTATGGCGGCCTCTCACTATGCATACAACATGCTCAAGATGCCCGGCCCGATAAGTGTGATTTCTGTTCCTGGCGACAAGAAAGATGCACTTATCTGTGCCGACAAGATCTACCGAGAAGCAGCAGCCGCAGCCGATAGCAAACCACTTGCCGCTGAAGCTCCCGGGGGGAAGAAGAAGACCAAGTCCGGCAAGAGCTCTGATGCCCACTCCGGCAAGCGCACCTCTTCGGAGTGCTGCGCTACCGTCGAGGACGCACCATCGAGCTCCATCGGCAAGTACAAGAAGACGATGACAGCTCCACCTGAGACCAAGAAGGTGTCCGCCAAGGAGGACGGCACTGGTGGTACCTTCACCATGAGTGCCACTCTCGACCCCAAATAGGAAAGCGCGCTCATTGCTTTCCTGCGGGCGAATGTCGACGTGTTTGCATGGCAACCGTCTGATATCCCCGGTGTTCCCAGGAAAGTAATTGAGCACCACCTAGCCGTTTGTCCTCACGCGCGGCCCGTCAAGCTGAAAGTCAGGAAGCAAGCAGTGGAGCGCCAAGAGTTCATTGCAGAAGAAATCAGGAAGTTGGAAGCAGCAGGCCTTGTCAGAGGAGTGCTCCATCCCACGTGGTTGGCCAATCCTGTAGTTGTGCACAAGGCCAACGGGAAATGGAGGCTTTGTATAGACTTCACTGATGTCAATAAAGCTTGTCCCAAGGATCCATTTCCCTTGCCACGCATTGACCAGATTGTTGACTCCATGGCCGGATGTGATTTGCTTTCATTTCTTGATGCATATTCAGGATACCATCAGATCTTCATGGCAGAAGAGGATGAGGAGAAAACCGCATTTATCACCCCTTGCGGCACATACTGTTTTGTACGGATGCCATTTGGGTTGAAGAATGCTGGTTCAACATTTGCAAGGGTAGTCCATGTCGCTTTTGAGCCCCAGATACACAGGAATGTGGAAGCCTACATGGATGATATAGTGGTCAAGAGCAAGGACAAGGCGACCCTGATCCAAGATTTAGAAGAAACTTTTGCAAATCTGCGCAAGATCAACCTCAAGCTCAATCCTGAGAAGTGCGTGTTTGGAGTCCCTTCCGGCAAGCTTCTCGGGTTCTTTGTGTCTCAGCGAGGGATTGAAGCTAACCCCGACAAGATCAAGGCCATTGAGCAGATCGAAGCACCGAAGCGCGTCAAGGATGTACGAAGGCTTGCCGGTTGCGTGGCTGCTCTCAGTAGGTTTATCTCTAAGTCTGCTGAGCGCGCCCTGCCGTTTTTCAAAATTTTGAAAAAGGCAGGTCCAATGAAATGGATTTCGGAAGCGGAGGCTGCACTGCAGGACTTGAAGAGGTACCTGTCCTCTACTCCGATACTTGTCGCACCTAGGCCACAAGAGAAGTTGCTGCTGTATCTAGCGGCAACCAATCAAGTGGTTAGTGCTGCGTTAGTAGCGGAGACGGAGGCGGATGATGAGCCAGCAACCACGACAAGTGAATCCAGCGACAAGCAGGGGGCTTCTCCGACAAGCTCTGGTCCCGACAAAGATGAATCTGCGCACACATGCAAGGAGGTGCAGAAGAAGATGGTGCAGCGCCCAGTTTACTTTGTCAGTTCCCTCCTGCAGGGGGCTAGGTCGAGGTACTCTGGTGTGCAGAAATTGCTTTTCGGCCTTCTCATGGCCTCGAGAAAGCTGCGCCATTACTTCCAGGCACATGAGATCACAGTTGTCACTCGCTTTCCGCTAAAGAGGATACTGAAGAATCCAGAAGCAACAGGCAGGATTGTCGAGTGGGCGCTGGAACTGTCAAGCATTGGCCTCAAGTTTGAGAGCACTGCAACTATCCAGAGCAGAGCATTGGCAGAATTCATAGCAGAGTGGACGCCAACCCCAGACGAAGAAATTCCAGAAACGAGCATCCCCGTCAAGGAGACAAGCAAAGAGTGGCTGATGTACTTTGATGGTGCCTTCTCGCTGGAAGGCGCCGGTGCTGGCGTGCTGCTTATCGCACCCACCGGAGAGCACCTCAAGTACGTGGTCCAAATGCACTTTCCCAAGGAGCAAGCAACAAACAATACTGCAGAGTATGAGGGTTTGCTTGCCGGCCTCAGAATCGCAGCCGACCTTGGGATCAAGAAGCTCATTGTAAGGGGTGACTCGCAGCTTGTCGTCCGCCAAGTAAACAAGAACTATCAGAGTCTGTTGATGGAAGCATATGTTGATGAAGTGAGGAAGCTAGAAGAGCACTTTGACGGCCTGCAAATGGAGCATGTTCCACGAGCTCAGAATGACATTGTTGATGGCCTGTCGAAGTGCGCTGCACTAAAGTTGCCTGTGGAACCAGGGATCTTTGTGCTCAAGCTGACTCAACCATCCATAACACCATCAACTGGACAGAGCAAGAAGAGGAAGTTGATTTCCGGCGACTACTTTCCGGTAGAGCTTCCCGAAGCCGCCGCCAAAAAGGTCCCCAAGATCGACGCCAAGAGTGCTGAGGAGCAGTCTGCTCCGACAAGCCTAGCGGCTTGTTTCGTTGAAGCAGACGCTCCCGACAAGTTTTGCTCCGGCAAGCTTGCCGGGGAGCATCACGCTCCGGCTGAACTCCAGGTTCTTGCCGTAGAAGCGGATGTTCCTGCAGCAACAGTTATGCCTTTAGTCCTTGTTGTCGAGCCGCAGGCTCCAGCATGGGCGCAACAGATTGTCCGTTTCCTTCAGACAGGAGAACTTCCCGAAGAGCAAGAAGAAGCGGAAAGAGTAGCCCGGCAGTCAAGTATGTACAAGTTTGTTGACAACCCACTGTACAGAATAAGACTCAACGGTGTGAAATTGAAGTGCATTCGCCGGGAAGATGGACAACAGCTGTTGGCAGAGATACATGGAGGCATATGTGGTCACCACATTGGCACAAGAGCACTTGTCGGCAAAGCATTCCGGCAAGGCTTCTTCTGGCCGACAGCCCTCCAGGATGCAACTGCACAAGTAACCAAGTGTGAAGCGTGCCAGTTCCATTCCAAGCAGATACACCAACCAGCTCAAGCTCTACAGACGATCCCTTTATCCTGGCCATTTTCGGTCTGGGGGCTCGACATCCTCGGCCCCTTCCCCCGAGCTGTCGGGGGCTTTGAGTTCTTGTATGTTGCAATCGACAAGTTCATAAAGTGGCCGGAAGTGGAACCAGTGAGGAAGGTGACAGCATAGTCAGCAGTCAAGTTCTTCAGGTCAATTGTTTGCCGTTTCAGGGTCCCTAACAGGATCATCACCGACAACGGCACGCAGTTCACGAGCCGCACCTTCATGCAGTACGTCCAAGATCTTGGCGCCAAGGTCTGCTTCGCTTCTGTTGCTCATCCGAGAAGCAACGGTCAAGCGGAGAGGGCAAATGCTGAAGTGCTGCGGGGACTCAAGACCAGAACTTTCGACAGGCTGCACAAGTGCGGAAGAAACTGGATCGAGGAGCTGCCGGTGGTTCTTTGGTCGATCAAGACAATGCCAAATCGAGCCACTGGCCAGACACCTTTCGGTCTAGTCTATGGAGCAGAGGCAGTTCTCCCCATGGAACTCGTTTACGGGTCACCTCGAGTGCTCGCTTATGATGAGCTCGAGCAAGAGCAGCTGCGACAAGATGACGCGCTGCTCCTTGAGGAAGACCGTCTTCAGGCTGTTGTGCGAGCCGCTCGCTATCAGCAAGCTTTGCGTCGCTACCATAGCCGCAAAGTTAAAGCCAAAAGCTTCGAGGAAGGCGACCTTGTTCTTCGGCGTGTTTAGTCCGCCAAGAATCACAACAAGTTGACGCCGAAGTGGGAAGGCCCTTATCGGGTGAAACGAGTCACTAGGCCCGGCGATGTCCGCCTTGAGACCGAAGATGGCATTCCGGTGAGCAACTCCTGGAACATCGAACATCTTCGTAAGTTTTACCCATAGGGCGCGGTTGCCGGAAGCTCTTCCGGCAACCACCTTTTGTACAAGTCTTGCCGCTGTTGCATGTAATCCTTTGTACAAAGCCGGGCGCAGATCCCGTGCATAAATAAAACTCATGTGCTTCGCACATCTTGTCGATTTCATGCATTCTTTCTTTTTTTCGCATGTATCATCTGACACTTTGTGCAGCACCAAACCCCGGTAAGCAATAACGAGCCGTAAGGCTCCATATCATAACTTTCTTTTTCTATCCCTTCCTCAAAAACAAGAAGGTTCCCTCGCCCACAAGGTTTGCCGGGAGGGGGGGGGGGAGGAGAAGATAATGGTGTGGACCGGGCCGTTCAAGAAAGTTTCGCCTTGCCGGGAAGCAAACGACAGAAAAGCTAAGTTGCCAAAGTTTGAGCGATCAGTTTTTAAATTTTTAAGTTATTTTCCTTGAATGACCGCGCTTTGTATGAAAAACCTGTGCGCGAAGGAACCAACTCGCAGCTAGTTGCGCCCTTACTTTCTTTCGAGTCTGCTCAACAACTTAAGTGAGCTGCGACTAGTTGCGACAAGGTTGCTTGTCGGTAGTGGCACCGCCAGCAGGCTGCTGAAGTTCCGCACTCGGCGCTCGCGGCAAGGGTGCCCGCACCGGCAAGTTTCCCTAGAAAGCGTAGGGCAGAAACATACAAAGCCAAGAGTCGAGTAAAGGAAGTAACATAGCAAATATTACCTAAGATAGAGTTGTATTACAAAAGTGGCTTGTCGCGCCCCTAACAAAGTGTTCCTATGACATGACTGGCAGCGACAAGCAAAGCAGAAAACCGACGGCCTAATCTACACGACCGCCGTCAACCCTTTTGACCTCGTTCACCCTGTTCACAATGGGTGCTACGAGGGCCTTGAGAGCGTCAAGATCAGCATCCGCCGGCAGCCTCTTGAGGACGTTGGTGAGGTTGAGGCCCGGATTGCGGAAGGCCACCTTCACCAGCACCTTCTCCAGGACTCCGGCACAAATCGAGCGCGACTCATCGGCCAGCTGCTTTGGGATCCTTTCCCGGAGCTGCTGGAGAGCCGTCGCCACACCCTTGAAGAACAGAGTGAGCTTGACGCTGGGTTGGAGGTTCTCGTCGGAGGGATACCCGAAGCCTTCCGCTCCCAGCTGCGCCAGCTCCTCTTCGATAACTGCGGCGATGTTCACGAGGCCCTCCGTCCAGAGCTCCACAGTATCTCGGAGGAGATTCTGGGTTTCAGCAGCCTTCGTCAACAGCGCCTCGTTGGCCTTGATGTCCTTCTTCAAGTCTGCCTCCCGTTTCTTGGCGGCGTCCAGCGTCTCCGTCAAGGTGGACAGCTTCAGCTCCAGATCAGCATTGGAGTCCTTGGCGGCGCTCAGCTCCTTGCCCTTCTCGGCAAGTTGGACCTGCAGATCACCGTGGGCAAGCGCATCCTTCTCGCGCTCCTGCTTGAGCATGGCAATCTCTTCGCCACCCGCCTTCAGATCTGCCTCCAGCTGCGCTACCCTTACCTCCAACTCCTTCTTGGCGGTCTCGGCAGCTGCAGCCACATCCCTTGCTTCTTGGAGCGTCCCGCCAAGTGCCTGCTCGCGCGCGGCGAGCTCCTCCTCGTGGCTGTCGAGGTTCACCTTCCGTTGAGCCAGCTCGCCCTCTCGCGCGTACAGCGTCTTGCCGGTGAGCCGCTTCTGCTCTTCGGCTTCGGCCTTCTCAAGGAGGAAGGCCTTCCTCTCCTCTGCAAGCTGCTCCCGCTCCTCCGCCAAAGCCCGGAGAGTTTCCTGGCGAAGACCCCGGAGTTCCTCCGCGCGCTTCTCTATGTCCACGCTCGCTTTCGCAACGAGTGCCTCCCGAGACTCCAACTTGGCTTGGCGGGCGCGGTAGAGCGCCAGCAGCCTCCGCAGCAACCATTCCTCCTCAGGCTCGTTGCTGCTTCCCGGCACGTCGACGAACGACAACCCTGCGGAGGCGAGCACTTCCCCATCCAGAGCTTCTCCTTCCACCGGCGCCCTGGAGCTTGACGCCCAGGGGAGCTTGATGAAGATGCCCTCGCCGGCCTTCAGATAGGCGCCGGGCTGGGGCTCCTCGGAGCCTGGCGCTGCGGCGGCAGCAGAGGGATCGGCGGTCGGTGCAGCGCCAGGCGCTCCTGCAGCCTCTGGGCCATCTGTGCGATCGCCGGATCCCCCGCCAGCTCCCGCGCCAGCAGCCTTGGCGGCCTCGTCGTCGGCGGGATCTTCAGCGCTGGCCTCTCCTTCGGTGGCGGTGGCATCGCCACGCGCGTCCTCCTCGCCGGTGGCCTCGGTCTCCATCGGATCCGCGGAGGGTGGATCTGACGACCGGAGGAGAAGGAGAAATCAAATAAGCACTCAAGAAGAAAAATCAGAAGAAAAACACAAGGGAAGTTTCGGGCAAGAAGGATTACCTGCGCTGGGTTCCGTGACCATGGGCTCCACTACCGGAGGCTCGTTGGTGCCGCCCCTTGCCGGAGACTCCTCTCTTGCCGGGGGCTCCTCTCTTGCCGGAGATTGTTCCCTTGCCGGGGAACGCTTCCTTGCCGGAGAGTCCGCCCTTGGCGGCGTAGTCGAAGCAGACGACGAGTCGGAGGTGATCACCACGCCCTCCTGATGAAGTGGTTCTGCTCCTGCACAAACAAACCAGCAATCAGATGTCAACGAAGGAAAAGAGCAACCACGCGCACCCAGAACCAGAAAGTAGACCAAGTACTTACGCTGGGGGCTGCGCTGGGGGCTGCTCTGCGGAGTAGTGGCCGGATCCGGCAAGGTGACCTCAGGTGCGCCTCCTGTTGGCGGAGTAGGCTCGTCCTTGATGGTCACCACCGGAATCTTGGCCCTCTTCGCCGCCCTCTGGGCCAGAGTCCTGAAAAGGGAGAGTCCAGAGTGGATCAGATCAGATGCAAGACAAGAATAACAAGTTGAAGAACTACAAGAACAACAAAGGAATCTTACTCTTCTTCTTCCTCCTCGTCGGAGCTGAGCGCGGAGAGGTCGAAGTTCGGCCCACCCCCGGCGAGACGAGGTGGAGGAGTGGGATCCCTTGGCCGCTTGGCGGGGACTGCGGCAATGTCCTGAGACGACCCAGATCCAGTTGCTGCCGTGGCGGGAGGCGCTCCCGCGGCAATCGTGCTTGCCGTGGCTGAGCGCGTCGCGCGGCGCTGCGGCTGTTGGCCCACTTGCCGCCCTGCTGTGTCCCCGGTCCTGCGAAGGCGCCTTCTTGGCTGCGCTGGGGGCTGCGCTCGCGGCAAGCTTCTCGGAGAGGGCGGGCCACTCGCACCCTCGGCGGGCTCGCTCAATTCGGCGTCGGGCGCGGCGAGCTCTTCCTTGTCTTCGGGCCACTCCCGTTCGGCAAGACTCGTCGCCAGCGCTGCGTCTGCCTCCTCCACTGTGAACCCAAATTCACCCGCGGCTGCGGCTGCCGCCGCCTCCTCCGCCCTGGTGGCGATGCGCTCCATCTCCTGGTCGGTGGTGTCGCGGGTGAGGAGCTTCTTCTCGTCGGCGTTGACTGCCACTTCCACTAGGCCGTCGAAGAACTGCTGCACGACCTCGTCGGCAGGTTCTTGCCAAGTGGGGATGATCCCGTGCGAATCGCACAGTGGCATCATCGCGCAAATGCGGTCGCGCGAGGAGTTGTTGCACAGAGGAATGACGCCTGCCGGCAACTTGAACCACTCGGGGTGCTGAGGGTCATGCTTGAATGTCTCCTTGAGTATCCCATCAAGCTCAAGCACGGTGAAGTTGTAGTTGAGGCCCGGGCGCAACCTCATGATGTCTGCCGGGCCTCCGAATTCCTAGGCCGGTCTCCCCCTCGCCTGCAGGGGGGCGATGCGGCAGCGAAGGTAATCTGCGCCTACAGCTCCTACGGTCAGCCCGGCAAGCCTGAGACGCAAGATCCAGGTGGTGGCGATCTTCAGCTTGTCGTCGTCCGTGGACAGAGCGCTCCAGTCATTGCCGCGCACTGCTGGGGCTTGGCGCAGGGCGGTGAACGGCTGTGGGTTCTCCTCTACAACCCAGCACCAATCTGCTCTCCACTCATCCCATTTGCTGCGGAGTTCCCCCTCCAGATAGGTCTCTTTCTTGCCGGCCCGCGAGATCCAGGCGATCCCTCCAGCAAGTGTCTCTCCTCTCTTGATGCGAGGCATAAAAAAGTGGCGGAAGAGGGCTACATTGGGGTGGATTCCGACGAAGTTTTCGCATAGGTGGGCGAAAACTGCCATGGTCAAGACGGTGTTGGGGTTGAAGTCAAGGAGGTGGAGGCCGTAGGTGTTCATGATGTCGCAGAAGAAATCAGAGAAGGGCGGGCAGAGCCCGCAGTAGAAGAAAACGGCAAAGAAAGGGTACCCGCCAACTGGAGCTTCTTGCGAAGAGACGGCGGAGAGTACCTTCGTGCGCGGATGCGCACGCGTCGCCGTCACCCAGAAGAGGTAATACCAATCCCTCAGATCCTTTGCGGAGAGCTCGGGGGAGAAGGTGGCTCGTTCCTTCCGCAGCGCCTCGAGCCGCTGCGCTTCGGTCGACTTCACGGCCTTCGCAGCCACGGTCTTCGCGGCCTTCCCCTTCGCGGCTTTTGGAGCCATGGCGGAGGCGGTGGGGGAGATCGACGGCGCAGGTGGTGGCGGCGGCGACGGGGGCGGAACGCTGCTCTCTTTCGGCTTTGGAAGCAGAGGGGAGCGGCGGAGATTTCTAAGAAGGCAACGGCAAAATGGCGAAGGTGGGTAACTGCCTCTGTCCCCTCTGCTTATAAAGAGGGAGGGGATGGACGTTATGCATTGTCAGAATAAAGAATACCCCACGATCTCTCCCACGATGCCGCAATCAACGCGTGCTGTTCGGGGAGGGCGCGGTGGATGCGGAGTAGGAAACGACACGACCAGGCCGCGTGTGCCCGTGCCCTGTTTTGGGCCTAGCCCAACAGCGCTCGGCACCGTGTGTGGCCCAGGCCCGGGGGCTCCTGTCGGTGTACTAGAGTAGGGGTACCCTAGTATCCCGAACTTGTGCACGGGCAGTCGCAGCACCCCGCGGCAGGGCCCACCAAGTCAATGCCAAGACCCTCTGTGGCTCTTCAGAAAACAAGACCCCGGCAAGAGGAGCTCGCCGGGAAGCCATTCAAGAACAAAGTATTTAACGAGAGAAGACAAGGCCCCGGCAAGAGGAGCTTGCCGGGAAGGCCAACCACGGCACCTCAAGAAACTTGCCGCGACGCGCCGCGCGTCCCGGCAAGGTCTGGCGAGCGACAAGCTTCCGGACAAGAGAAGACGACGACCCCGACAAGATACTTGCCGGGGACCAGCTGCCACTCTGTGCCCGCACTCCAGCGCATCCGCCTGCGTGTCGCCCTGAGGCTTTCTCAGGGGCGCGTGGCGGGAGCCTGTGCAGCTAGGGGTACGTGGTGGCCAGCAAGGATGAAGAGGAGGCCATCATGGCGAACGGTGGCGCTCCTAACGGTCACTTTTTGCACTGTTTAGGCGACTTAGACGGGCATTCAATGCCCTTGTCTCCTGCCGTCAGAGTTAGGTAGGATACACTGTGTCCACAGTAGCGGTAGCTGTACCTACCGCACTCTCTTTCCATTTTTACCCCTCTAGCCTACATTGCCACCTGTTGGTGACCCCTTGAACATATAAAAGGAGGCCCATGCGCAACGGAGAAAGGGTTCGACTCATTCGAAGCTATCACACTCCCACGCTCGGTCTTGTAGCTCATCTCGCTCCCGAGCAAGAACACCCAATACAATCAAGCAGCAGTAGGAGTTTTATCTCTCCGGAGAGCTCCGAAGCTGGGTAAACTGCTCGTGTGCACTGCCTCGATCCGCTCTTCGTGCGACCTCCGCCCTCTGCCGAACCGAAAGGGGCTCGGTCCCCATAGGTGTCCGCGGATCAGTTTCCCCGACAGTCCTTCACAAAAAAACTCATTTCGGGCACTCGAAAAATGGAAAATGAATTTTCCGTGCAAAGAAAATGAAAACTCCCTTAGGCAACATTGTTTGGAATTCCAAGATGCACCCTTGTGCACAATATGAAATCATTTGAACAAATTATGCCATGAATGTGGCCATAAGATTGATCATTTGGCTTGAAAGCCATGAATCTTCATGCATGATAGCACGTTTCTGAGTACACTGTTTTAAAATAATTGTTGTATTACAAGTTTATTATTTTTCCTAGAAACTTGGTCACATATAATGACACAATGCGAAGGTTTTCCAATTTTTTGATTTTTTTTGAATTTTTTATGCCCATTTCAAAATGTGGTCAAAACGACGGGCTTGACAGTTCCTAGCTAGTGGTTGAATCTTGGAAAACTTTTGATGTTTCTATGATTAAATAGATACTTATGCACCTAGAAATGATTTTTGGAAAAAATAAAGAGCAAACTATAAGGTAGACACAGTTCAAATTTGACCCGTTTCCAACTGAATCGGCGGGAATTTGTCTTTTTCATGAGAGGTGGATCGAAACTTTTGACACCCAACCATTTGGTAAATTGTGCGTTATATATGACCTAGTATTTTATAAAATTGATTTGGTCCAATTTTGCAATAAATATATTGTAGGTCCTTCACAAAAAAAACTCATTTCGGGCACTCGGAAAATGGAAAATGAATTTTCCGTGCAAGGAAAATGAAAACTCCCTTAGGCAACATTGTTTGGAAATCCAAGATGCACCCTTGTGCACAATATGAGATCATTTAAACAAACTATGCAATGAATGTGGCCATAAGATTGATCATTTGGCTTGAAAGCCATGAATCTTCACGCATGATAGCTCGTTTCTGAGTACACTTTTCTAAAATAATTGCCATATTGCAAGTTTATTATTTTTCCTGGAAACTTGGTCACATATAATGACACAATGTGAAGGTTTTCCAATTTTTTGAATTTTTTTGAATTTTTTATGCCCGTCTCAAAATGCGGTCAAAACGACGGGCTTGACAGTTCCTAGCTAGTGGTTGAATCTTGGAAAACTTTTGATGTTTTTATGATTAAATAGATACTTATGTACCTAGAAATGATTTTTGGAAAAAATAAAGAGCAAACTATAAGGTAGACACAGTTCAAATTTGACCCGTTTCCAACTGAGTCAGCGGGAATTTGTCTTTTTCACGAGAGGTGGATCAAAACTTTTGACACCCAACCATTTGGTCAATTGTCCGTTATATATGACCTAGTATTTTATAAAATTGATTTGGTCCAATTTTGCAAAAATATATTATAGGTCCTTAAAAAAACTCATTTCGGGCACTCGGAAAATGGAAAATGAATTTTCCGTGCAAAGAAATGAAAACTCCCTTAGGCAGCATTGTTTGGAATTCCAAGATGCACCCTTGTGCACAATATGAGATCATTTAAACAAACTATGCAATGAATGTGGCCATAAGATTGATCATTTGGCTTGAAAGCCATGAATCTTCATGCATGATAGCTCATTTCTGAGAACACTTTTTTAAAATAATTTCTGTATTACAAGTTTATTATTTTTCCTGCAAACTTGGTCACATATAATGACACAATGTGAAGGTTTTCCAATTTTTTGATTTTTTCTAAATTTTTCAAGCTCGTTTCAAAATGTGGTCAAAACGACGGGCTTGACCATTTCTAGCTAGTGGTTGATTCTTGGAATTTTTTGGTGTTTCTCTGATTAAATAGATACTTATGTACCTAGAAATGATTTTTGGAAAAAATAAAGAGCAAACTATGAGAATGTTGCAGTTAAAATTTGATCCGTTTCCTGCTGAATCGGCGGAAATTTGTCTCTTTCACCAGAGGTGGAACAAAGCTTTAAACACCCAACCATTTGGTCAACTGAACATTAAATATGTCCTAAGATTTTATAAAATTGATGTGGCCCAAATTTGCAAAAAATATTTGCTAGGTTCTTCATAAAAAATCATTTTGGGCACTCGAAAAATAATTCTCTTACAGAAAACTTATTTCTGAGAACACTTTTTTTATGATATTTGCATTATTCAAAGTTTGTTATTCTTGCTGAAAAGTAGGTCACACTTGGTGACACAATGCAAAGTTTTTTGATTTCTATTTGTTTTATAAATTTTCTAGGTCGTCAAATAGCAGACATGTTTTAACATCTTATTTTCAATCGATTATGACCAATTTAAATGGTCTTAAAATCATCAAAGGGGTACTGCGTTTCGATTGGTCCAAAACCATCTCACGCGGATCATGGATTAGCATCGTCGGATGCGCCCGGATCCAACGGCAGCCCCCCCTCGTCGCTCTCCCCCTCCCTCTTATCCTCGTCCACCCATGAAAACCCTAGCTCACTTATCCCCATCGCCGCTGCCGCTCCCGCTCCCTTTCCCCCGCCGCCGCCTGTCTCCTCCCATCGTACTCCTCCTCTCTCGTACTCGTCTCGTCGCCGCCGCCACCTCCTCCCTGTCCCCGGCCTCCTTTCCTCCCCGTCCCCATCCTCCTTCCACGGCGCGTGATCCCCTCTTCCCTCCCCTCCTGATCCCACCCACCGAACCGATCCCGATCCAGTCCAGATCAAGAGAGAGCGAGCCCCCTCCCGCGATTCCCACCGCTACCACCCCTACCCACCACCGCCGACCTCGTCTCCACCATGCACCCTCTCCCCTAGCCTTCACCCCCAGATCCACTAGTCCAAGCATGGCCATGGCGTCGCGGCCGACTTTCTTGCCGGCGCGCGCGTGCGTGCTTCACGCCGGCCACGGGCCTCCGGCAATCAGGACGGCGCCGACGTCAACGGGATCATCGGGTCTCCGGTGGCTCGTGCCCCTCGCGCAACTGCTCCCCTCCTCCCCGCTCGCCCTGCGCTCCAGATCCGGCCCCGACGAAGCCATGGTGAGTCCCGTCGGGGTGGCTGCCGATCCGCACGTGAATTCTCCGGCGCTGGATTCACTCCCATCTGACCTGATCTGATCTGCTGCTGATGCTAGGCGTGTGTGGCATGCCTGATCCCTCTCTTCCTCACCCCCTTTGTCAATGTGCACCCCTACCTCTTCGACCTCCTCCTCATAAGCCCCGCCCCTTCCCTTCCCATCCTTCCTCGCTCCACCCGCCTGTCGGTTGGTGCTGCCGATTCATCTGGTTTTTGCTGGATTCTCAGAAGTGGCAGCAGCAGCACACGTAGGTGGTTAGTCAGGCCATGCTAGATGACCATGCTAGTTATGTTTACAGCATGATTAACCCCGTAGTACTGTCACGAGCACACTAGGCATGCTAGATGACCATGCCAGTTATTTTTACAAGAACCAACAACACTAATTGATCCATAGACACTACACGGTTCAGTGTAAAGATCTCATACTCTGTCAGTGGCTAGCTCATAATCATAGTTTCTGTCCAAATTGCGTAGATGCTAGGTTCTGGAAATGCGGAGCGTTCTCTTCTAATGATATGCAAATCAGGGAATGGGATGATTGTGGAATGGATGCCATGCTTGTTCTAATTATACTTTCTTCTCCTTTGCTGTATCACTTGCAGTGCCTACCGGACATCGATATGCAAGGCCAAGCGAGGAGGCTTCAAGGACACATACCCTTAGGACCTTCTTACCCCTATCCTGAAGGTTTGCACTTAGCATGTTCCTCTTTGTGGTTCAGTTCTCTGGCTCGTTCAAACCGATAGGACTGCGTTCTCAGATTGTTGCTAGAATTGCAACTGCTCATTTTGTATTAATTAAAGCTTGGATTTATGCACAAATCTTTCTATTCTGATGCATGATATAATCTGTGCGGTGATGTTCTTTAGATTGCAGCAAGCAAGAACAGGATTAGGACATATTGGTATGAGATTTGATCATAGTTTACTGATCCTAGCTATAAATCCATATATTTTGCAATAATATTTTGGTTTGCTTTGCTCATATTATTTGCAATCTACAATAGTAGTGGTACTTTGGTTTCACTGCACTATACAGTAGTAGTTTTTTTCTTGTAAAGCTTCGTTGCCATGTATATTAGTGCTCTTTTGGATTCGTGGGAACTGAATCTCGGGTGCATGCTAGAGGCTAGAGCTGTAGGAGGTTTAGTAGGATATGTAGGTAATCGCGGCACACACACACACACACACACACACACACACACTGATGCTGTATTGCTGTTGCATAATGTGTTTTTGCAACTGTGCGCAATGAGTTTATGGGTCTCCTTTGACTGCGGAAGCTGAATATCACTCCCTCTGTTCATAAATAAGTGATGTGCAAAGAGGTTGCCTTCAATTTACTTTCTGCTTGTAGAGTTACTGTGTTAAATCTTGAATGAAGCATTCGGGTAGTTGCATCTCTTCGGTCAAGTGTTTCTCAGATGCTTGTATGTATCTTGGCTCACCAAATCGATTTGGCCCACATGATTTTGTGGGGATTTGGTACCAGAATAGAGGTAGAGGCTGACGATTTCTTGCTGTTTCAGTCAAGTGCTTGATAGATATCTGTCTCAATCCACAAGAAAACCCATCAAACCTGTATATGTCATCTGATTTAGATCACTTAATTTCATACATGGATTGCTGAGGTTTTTTGATCTTGCAGGTCGCGGCGACCACCAAGAGGACACCCAACTCCCGCATCCCGAACTACCCGAGCCTGCCGTCGCAGCTGCTGTGTCAAGTCCAAAACATCACCATGCATGTAGGTGTACTTGGTTCATCTTCAGGTTCAGGTGTGGGGGTTAGTGGCCTTAAGCATTAACCATTTAATCCTGATTAATGCTGCTTGTTTTGCACAGGCTGACAAGGACGCTAACGAGGTCTACACACATATGACTCTGCAACCAGTAAACTCTGTAAGTACTGTCGGAAACGGAGCTTGGTGAAGATATTCAGAACATGCTGAACTTTGTTTTCTCTACATGCGCTTTTATCGGTTTGCATGCTGCATGTTTGATGTTTTGCCTGAGCTAGGGACAAAATGGTACCGAATGCCTGAAACTAACATTAACAGTGTTCAGTTTAAGTGTACATTTTGAGATCAGTGCCAATGTTTATAAACGCTCAAAATCTGTACAGTATTTCTTAGATTAACATGTGCTTACTGTATAATTTAGGAAAGTTTTAATAATACTACAACAGATGCTAATTAAATCAGTGATTCATGTTGTTTGATGAAGCAGTACCCATGTCGGGAGACTAGCAGAACTTGCAAACTTCAGTTTTCTCACCGATAGTCACTTATCCTGCTGTTCATGTCCATACAACATTTGTATTGGTTCTATGTTATAGTTGCTGCAAACAATTTATTAATGTGGGATGTGGCTCTATGTCCAGTTCTGTTTCTCTTTTAAAGAAATCCCCTCTGCCTCTTGTGTGCAGTAAGTTGATTGTTTTGTCTCTGTATTATTGTGCAGATTGGCCAAGTGTTAGTCGATCTGCAAGCCGGTTTAAGAGCTGGATTGTCCGGTCCAATTCAACATGGATCTGAGTGTATGTTGAAACTTTTCGTCCATCAAGCGCCGCCTCCGGCCGCCCCGACGACGCCCTCGCCTCCGCCAACCTCCACTCCTCCATGAGGTACGCATGCATTTCCGTTGCTATTGCTCACACTTTGTTCCTGATGTGTTCCTTTGACTAATGAACCTAGCAGCATCAAAGTCCAGAATATGCACACCAAAATGCCTTGGCTTGCTGAACCCTTGTGCTGGTTAGAAATGCAGAATTGTGATATTGTGTTGGGAGCACTCTTGCTACAGTCATCAGTTAGATTTCAACTTTGCATCTTTTAAGGTTTAACTGTTGGTTTACATTGAAACTGTTAAGAAAGTATCAAATTGAGTGCATAGTGTGCAATTTGTGTTTAGTAATCTAGTAGCTCATAAGCATCAGACCATATGTTTTCTTATAAGCAAACTATATTGATGGTTGAAAGATTTTATATGCTTTTGATGTGTGATCCTTCTAATGCTAGGTGATTTGTTTCTTGGAATTTGGAAGAGGAAGACGATGAAGCGTGGTGGTTATCTATCAATATGCCTTGTGTTTTGGTTGTACTTCATAGCTAGTTACATTGTATTATGTACTGGTCTGGTTGTATGAACACTATGTAAAGATTGTAATAGGCTAATTTTGGCTATCATTTCAAGTATATAGTTTTGTTTCATTTGAAATATTTGTCATTTGTGTATTGTGAAAATGTGAGAAATAGAAAGTTGATGAGTTGGACCTACTTATTGGTAGACGCCAAGGCCCAAAATGTGAATAGCATGCAAAAAGGCTGAGGCCCAAAGAAGAAGTCAACTTTTAAAAGGCCGAGGCCCAAAAAGAAATGGACTGTAAAGTTTTGTGTCTTAGAAACCAAAAAGGCCGAACTGCTGGGCTTGGCCCATGTAGCTAGCGTAAATTGACAGGAAAAATATATATAAAAGGCTGAATTAATGGGCTAGGACCATGTAAAACACTCAATTGGTCCGGGATGATTCTTGTGAGTGACCTTTTCAATTGGTCACAGTTTTGCTACGTCAGATTGCCATGTCGGATCCGACGTGGCCTGAGCAAACAGCTAGTGACCAAAACAAAAGGTCATGGGTTCAACGACCTTCTGTTTTGGTCGTAAACGTCTACGACCTTCTCACAGAGAAGGTCGTTAATTTCAGTTTACAACCGCCAGCTTTTGACCTTCTGTTTTTGGTCACAAAAAGGTCGCAAATGAAAAACAATGACCTTTCAGTGACCAATAGTCAAGGTCACAAGTTGACATATTTCATGTAGTGATCCTTTATTGTATGGTGTAGGTTTATTCTAAGTTATTATGCCATAATTTCTTTATTGTATAGAGTAGGTTTGTTCTTAATCCCTACTAGTTACTGCAGTCATTCGCTATCTGAAAATAAATGGAGAAAATCTGATGTAGTCGACCAGGCCGAAACATTCGCCTCTAACTGGCCTGCTTTTTAGCGGGCCACAATTGGGTCGGCCTGCAACTTTCTTGGGCTCGAAAGGCCATTGGGGCCTTCACACTGTGCGCCAGGCCCACAATTTACACGAGCCTACATTCGGCCCACAGTTTAGTTGGGCCTTTAGTGGACACAAAGCTTAGTTGGGCCCATGTAGCTTTGGGCCATCAACATGCTGAATATTGTGTTGGCCTGTTACGGCCCAGAAGTAACCATGGACCTTTAGCAGGCCGAAATGCATGTTCGGCCTCAATTTCCACTAGTCATCGACGGGCCTTCAACAGGCTAAAATGTAGACCAGGCCTTTTTGGCCCAGTTATATGACGGGCCATTACCAGGTCGAAACATATCTCGGGCCTTAGTTGGCTTATTGATATCATGGGCCTTTAACAGGCCAAAAGCTTTGTAGAGGCATCAACGAGCCGAATTATACAATAGGCCTTTAACATGCCCAAAGTCACGTTGGGCTGAATTGTTGCCACCTTTATCACGGGCATTAGAGGGCCGGATGTCGTGTCGGACCATATATGGCCCATGGGCAGCATGGGCCATTCCCAGGCGGAAAGACACACCGGGCTGAAATGGGCCCATGTCTACATCGGGCCTCTAACAGGCCGTAATGTCACTGGGCCGTAATTGGGCCCAAATATTCGGCGAACAATTAACGGGCCAGATCTGGCTTCGGGCCATAAATGGGCCATGTTTAAACAGGTCGTTATTGGGCTGGTCCACTATTACCGGAGTAAATACTATGGGCCTTTGACTGGGCCGGCCTTTTTAACCTATATGGGCCTCGGTTGGGCCCTACCATGTGTTGACGTATCATAGGCATGTCTCCTCCATTGGACGGACGACATCTGGCCCACCTAGGAGCCGAAACGCGTTTCCTCCAGCCAATGATGATTTTACACGTGAAAAATCCCCATTGGTCCAGGCTATTAACGGGTTATCGGATCCAAACGGGAACCTAATAGCTTAACAACGACCCGTTACGGTGGATGCCACGTGTCGGTCACCCTTGACGAAAGCACTTCTATGACGCGCGATTTATCATCATGGAAGTGGACACTTCCATGATGATAATTTTCGTAATTTCATGTAACACTTCTACGATAACACAGGTATGACTATCTTGATTCTATCATAAAATCGTCATGGATGTACATGCATGACAAAAAACATGGCCTACTGTGACAAACATGTATCATCACGGAAGTATATTTTTTTGTAGTGGGAGTAGTTGCTATCAATCTTGTTGAGTTTGGTTCACTTTATTTTGAGTCACTAAAAATTTCAGAAATTTTTCAGAGGAAGAAATATGTCTAGGACAATGTACCTAGGTGGTTCTTCGAGGAAGCAAGCACTAAGGCTCGCGATACGTGAGCCAGACCTTGAACCACGAAGGGAAGCTCAAGTGCGGCCTTGTGAATGGCCGACGGATGGATTTATGGTCCAAGCAGGCTTCAAGGATGAATTTGATGCGTATGTGCGTAATGCTGCTCTTGAGGACTTCCTATCAGATAAGTGCCGACAATAGAATTACCTCACTGATTCCTTTGTGCTGAAGTTTGAATTTTCATCTAAGCACAACACTCACACTGTTATATTTGACCTCTATGATAAATCACATACCATGGACCTTGAAGATTTTAATACTGCTTGCAAAATCCCACAGTGGGGCATCTTTAGTGAACCTCACAAATCTGAATATAATGATTTTCTTGCTAGCATCACTGTGGGAGAAACCAGAAATATCACACAAGCTACCATAGGGAGCATTGATTTTCCTGCCATATATTACTTTGCTCTCTTTATAGGTAGGTGCATTAACGGTAAGCACGAGCATAGCCACATTTGCATCCCTGATGTCTACTACGCAACCTTCTTCTTGTAGACGTTGTTGGGCCTCCAAGTGCAGAGGTTTGTAGGATAGTAGCAAATTTCCCTCAACTGGATGACCTAAGGTTTATCAATCCGTGGGAGGCGTAGGATGAAGATGGTCTCTCTCAAATAACCCTGCAACCAAATAACAAAGAGTCTCTTGTGTCCCCAACACACCCAATGCAATGGTAAATTGTATAGGTGCACTAGTTCGGGGAAGAGATGGTGATACAAGTGCAATATGGATGGTAGATATAGGTTTTTATAATCTGAAAATATAAAAACAGCAAGGTAACTAATAATAAAAGTGAGCACAAACGATATTGCAATGCTTCAAAACAAGGCCTAGGGTTCATACTTTCACTACTGCAAGTTCTCTCAACAATAATAACATATTTAGATCATATAACAATCCCTCAACGTGCAACAAAGAGTCACTCCAAAGTCACTAATAGTGGAGAACAAACAAAGAGATTATTGTAGGGTACGAAACCACCACAAAGTTATTCTTTCCGATCAATCCGTTGGGCTCTTCCTATAAGTGTCACAAACAGCCCTAGAGTTCGTAGTAAAATAACACCTTAAGACACAAATCAACCAAAACCCTAATGTCACCTAGATACTCCAATGTCACCACAAGTATCCGTGGGTGTGATTATACGATATGCATCACACAATCTCATATTCATCTATGCAACCAACACAAAGAACTTCAAAGAGTGCCCCATAGTATCTACTTGAGAGTCAAGACGAAAACGTGTGCCAACCCCTATGCATAGATTCCCAAGGTCACGGAACCCGCAAGTTGATCACCAAAACATACATCAAGTGAATCAATAGAATACCCCATTATCACCATAGGTGTCCCACAAAAGACATACATCAAGTGTTCTCAAATCCTTAAAGACTCAATCCGATAAGATAACTTCAAAGGGGAAACTCAATCCATTACAAGAGATAGAGGGGGAGAACCATCATAGGATCCAACTATAATAGCAAAGCTCACGATACATCAAGATCGTGCCAAATTAAGAACACGAGAGAGAGAGAGAGAGAGAGAGAGAGAGAGAGAGAGAGAGAGAGAGAGAGATCAAACACATAGCTACTGGTACATACCCTCAGCCCCGAGGGTGAACTACTCCCTCCTCATCATGGAGAGCGCCAGGATGATGAAGATGGCCACCGGTGATGGATCCCCCCTTTGGCAGGGTGTCGAAACAAGGCCCCAATTGATTTTTGGTGGCTATAGAGGCTTGCAGCGGCGGAACTCTTGATCTAGGTTTCTTTTCGGGGGTTTCTGTATTTATAGGAATTTTTGGCGTCGGTCTCACGTCAGGGGGGTCTCCGAGTCATCCACGAGATAGGGGGGCGCGCCCAGGGGGGTAGGGCGTGCCCTCCACCATCGTGGATGGCTGGGTACTCTTCTGGCCCAACTCTTTTAATTCGGAGACTTCTTTTGGTCCATAAAATATCATCAAAAATTGGCATGTCAATTGGACTCTATTTGGTATTCCTTTTCTGTAAAACTCAAAAACAAGGAAAAACTAGAAACTGGCACTGGGCTCTAGTTAATAGGGTAGTCCCAAAAATCATATAATATAGCATATAAATGCATATAAAACATCCAAGATTGATAATATAATACCATGGAACAATCAAAAATTATAGATACGTTGGAGACATATCAAGCATCCCCAAGCTTAATTCTTGCTCGTCCTCGAGTAGGTAAATGATAAAATAGATTTTTGATGTGGAATGCTACCTAACTTATTTATCAATATAATCTTCTCTATTGTGGCAAGAATATTCAGATCCATAAGATTCGAAACAAAAGTTTAATATTGACATGAAAACAATAATACTTCAAGCATACTAACAAAGCAATCATGTCTTCTCAAAATAACATGGCCAAAGAAAGCTATCCCTACAAAATCGTATAGTCTGACTATGTTCTATCTTCATCACACAACTATTTAAATCATGCACAACCCCGGTTTCAGCTAAGCAATTGCTTCATACTTTAGTATTTTCAAACTTTTTCAACTTTCATGCAATACATGAGCGTGAGCCATGGACATAGCACTATATGGGGAATAGAATATGGTGGTTGCGGAGAAGACAAAAAGGAGGAAGATAGTCTCACATCAACTAGGCTTATCGACGGGCTATGGATATGCCCATCAATAGATATCAATGTGAGTGAGTAGGGATTGCCATGCAACGGATGCACTAGAGCTATAAGTGTATGAAATCTCAAAAAGAAACTAAGTGGGTGTGCATCCAACTTGCTTGCTAATGAAGACCTAGGGTACTTTGAGGAAGCCCATCATTGGAATATACAAGCCAAGTTCTATAATGAAAACTGCCACTAGTATATGAAAGTGACAAAATAGGAGACTCTCTATCATGAAGATCATGGTGCTACTTTGAAGCACAAGTGTGGAAAAAGGATAGTAGCATTGCTCCTTCTCTCATTTTTTTGTTCTTTTTTTGGGCCCCCTCTCTTTTTTGGCCTCTTTTTTTTCGTCTGGAGTCTCATCCCGACTTGTGGGGGAATCATAGTCTCCATCATCCTTTCCTCACTGGGACAATGCTCTAATAATGAAGATCATCACACTTTTATTTACTTACAACTCAAGAATTACAACTCAATGCTTACAACAAAATATGACTCTATGTGAATACCTCAGGCGGTGTACCGGGATGTGCAATGAATCAAGAGTGACATGTATGAAAGAATTATGAACAATGGCTTTGCCAAAATACGATGTCAACTACATGATCATGCAAAGCAATATGACAATGATGAAACGTGTCATAATAAACGGAATGGTGGAAATTTGCATGGCAATATATCTCGGAATGGCTATGGAAATGCCATAATAGGTAGGTATGGTGGCTGTTTTGAGGAAGGTATATGGTGGGTGTATGGTACCGGCGAAAGTTGCGTGGTACTAGAGAGGCTAGCAGTGGTGGAAGGGTGAGAGTGCGTATGATCCATGGACTCAACATTAGTCATAAAGAACTCACATACTTATTGCAAAAATCTACAAGTTACCAAAACCAAGCACTACACGCATGCTCCTAGGGTAAGGTTTGGTAGGAGTTAACCATCGCGCGATCCCGACCTCCACCCATAAGGAAGACAATCAATAAATAAATCATGCTCCAACTTCATCACATAATGGTTCACCATACGTGCATGCTACGGGAATCACAAACTTTAACACAAGTATCTCTCAAATTCACAACTACTATACTAGCATGACTCTAATATCACCATCTTCATATCTCAAAACAATTATAAGGAATCAAACTTCTCATAGAATTCAATGCACTTTATATGAACGTTTTTATTATATCCCTCTTGGATGCCTATCATATTAGGACTAAATTCATAACCAAAGAAAATTACCATGCTGTTCTGAAAGACTCTCAAAATAATATAAGTGAAGCATGAGATTTCAACTATTTCTTCGAAATAATACTACCATCGTGCTCTAAAAAGATATAAGTGAAGCACTATAGCAAACGACAAACTACTCCGAACGATATAAGTGAAGATCAATGAGTAGTCGAATAATTATGTAACTATGTGAAGACTCTCTAAAATTTAAGAATTTCAGATCTTGGGATATTATTCAAACATCAAGCAAAACAAAATAAATAAAATGACGCTCCAAGCAAAACGCATATCACGTGGTGAAAAAAAATATAGCTCTAAGTAAAGTTACCGATGAACGAAGACGAAAGAGGGGATGCCATCCGGGGCATCCCCAAGCTTAGGCTCTTGGTTGTCTTTGAATATTACCTTGGGGTGCCTTGGACATCCCCAAGCTTAGGCTCTTTCCACTCCTTATTCCATAGTCCATCAAATCTTTACCCAAAACTTGCAAACTTCACAACACACAACTCAACAGAGAACTTGTAAGCTCCGTTAGTATAAGAAAATAAATCACCACTTTTGGTACTGTTGTGAACTCATTATAAATTCATACTGGTGTAATATATACTGTATTCGAACTTCTCTATGGTTCATACCCTCTGATATTACTCATAGATTCATCAAAATAAGCAGACAACACATAGAAAACAGAATCTGTCAAAAACAGAACAGTCTGTAGTAATCTGTAACTCTCGAATACTTCTGTAACTCCAAAAATTCTGAAATAAATTGGTAGACGTGAGGAATTTGTCTATTAATCTTCTTCAAAAATAATCAACTTAAAATCACTCTTCTGTTAGAAGTTACAATTATTCTCGTGAGTGCAAAGTTTCTGTTTTTTACAGCAAGATCACATTAACTTTCACCCAAGTCTTCCCAAAGGTTCTACTTGGCACTTTATTAAAACAAAAGCTATAAAACATGATTACTACAATAGCTTAATCATGTGGACACACAAAAACAGTAGTGTTAAATGTTGGGTTGTCTCCCAACAAGCGCTTTTCTTTAATGCCTTTTTAGCTAGGCATGATGATTTCAATGATGCTCACATAAAAGATAAGAATTGAAACATAATGGGGGCATCATGAAGAATATGACTAGAACATTTAAGTCTAACCCACTTCCTATGCATAGGGATTTTGTGAGCAAACAACTTATGGGAAAAATAATCAACTAGCATAGGAAGGCAAAACAAGCATAACTTCAAGATTTTCAACACATAGAGAGGAAACTTGATATTATTGCAACTCCTACAAGCATATATTCCCCCTCATAATAATTTTCAGTAGCATAATGAATGAATTCAACAATATAACTATCACATAAAGCATTAGTTTCAAGATTCACAAGCATGGAATTTTTATTACTCTCCACATAAGCAAATTTCTTCTCATTCGGAATACTAGTGGTAGCAAACTCAACAAAATAACTATCATGTGAGGCATAATCCAATTGAAAATTGAAATCATGATGACAAGTTTTATGGTTATTATTATCCTTTATAGCATACATGTCATCACAATAATCATCACAGATAGCAACTTTGTTCTCATAATCAATTGGAACCTCTTCCGAAATAGTGGATTCATCACTAAATAAAGTCATGATCTCTCCAAATCCACTTTCATAAATATTATAAGATTCAACACCCTCCAAAATAGTGGAATCATTACTTCCTAAAGTTGACACTCTTCCAAACCCACTTTCATCAATATAATCATCACAAATAGGAAGCATGCTTTCATCATAACAAATATTCTCATCAAAGCATGGGGGACTAAAAATATCATATTCATCAAACATAGCTTCCCCAAGCCTGTGGCTTTGCATATCATTAGCCTCGTGGATATTCAAGGAATTCATACTAACAACATTTTAATCATGCTCATCATTCAAAAGTTTAGTGCCAAACATTTTAATGCATTCTTCTTCTAGTAATTGAGCACAAGTTTCCTTTCCATCATTTTCACGAAAGATATTAAAAAGATGAAGCATATGAGGCACCCTCAATTCCATTTTTTTGTAGTTTTCTCATATAAACTAAACTAGTGATAAAACAAGAAACTAAAAGATTTGATTGCAAGATCTAAAGATATACCTTCAAGCACTAACCTCCCCGGCAACAGCGCCAGAAAAGAGCTTGATGTCTACTATGCAACCTTCTTCTTGTAGACGTTGTTGGGCCTCCAAGTGCAGAGGTTTGTAGGACAGTAGCAAATTTCCCTCAAGTGGATTACCTAAGGTTTATCAATCCACAGGAGGCGTAGGATGAAGATGGTCTCGCTCAAACAACCCTACAACCAAATAACAAAGAGTCTCTTGTGTCCCCAACACACCAAATACAATGGTAAATTGTATAGGTGCACTAGTTCGGCGAAGAGATGGTGATACAAGTGCAATATGGATGGTAGATATAGATTTTTATAATCTGAAAATATAAAAACAGCAATGTAACTAATTATAAAAGTGAGCACAAACGGTATTGCAATGCTTTGAAACAAGGCCTAGGGTTTATACTTTCACTAGTGCAAGTTCTCTCAACAATAATAACATAATTAGATCATAACAATCCCTCAACGTGCAACAAAGAGTCATCCAAAGTCACTAATAGAGGAGAAAAAACGAAGAGATTATTGTAGGGTACGAAACCACCTCAAAGTTATTCTTTCCAATAAATCCGTTGGGTTATTCCTATAAGTGTCACAAACAACCCTAGAGTTCGTAGTAAAATAACACCTTAAGACACAAATCAACCAAAACCCTAATGTCACCTAGATACTCTGATGTCACCGCAAGTATCTGTGGGTATGATTATACAATATGCATCACAAAATCTCATATTCATCTATTCAACCAACACAAAGAACTTCAAAGAGTGCCCCACAGTTTCTACCGGAGAGTCGAGACAAAAACGTGTGCCAACCCCTATGCATAGATTCCCAAGGTCACATAACCTGCAAGTTGATCACAAAAACATACATCAAGTCAATCAATAGAATACCCCATTGTCACCACAGATATCCCACGCAAGACATACATCAAATGTTCTCAAATCCTTAAAGACTCAATCCGATAAGATAACTTCAAAGGGAAAGCTCAATCCATTACAAGAGATAGAGGGGGAGAAACATCATAGAATCCAACTATAATAGCAAAGCTCGCGATACATCAAGATCATGCCAAATCAAGAACATGAGAGAGAGAGAGAGAGATCAAACACATAGCTACTGGTACATACCCTCAGCCCCGAGGGGAAACTACTACCTCCTCATCATGGAGAGCGCCAGGATGATGAAGATGGCCACCGGTGATGGATCCCCCTCCGGCAGGATGCCGGAACAGGGCCTCGATTGGTTTTTGGTGGCTACAGAGGCTTGCAGCGGCGGAACTCCCGATCTAGGTTTATTTTCGGGGGTTTCTGTATTTATAGGAATTTTTGGCATCGGTCTCATGTCAAGGGGGTCTCCGAGTCATCCACGAGATAGGGGGCGTGCCCAGGGGGGTACGGCGCACCCTCCACCCTCATGGATGGCTCAGGACTCTTCTGGCCCAACTCTTTTACTTCGGGGGCTTCTTTTGGTCCATAAAAAATCATAAAAAATTGGCACGTCAATTGGACGCCGTTTGGTATTCCTTTTCTGTAAAATAAAAAACAAGGAAAAAACATAAACTGGCACTGGGCTCTAGGTTAATAGGTTAGTCACAAAAATCATATAATATAGCATATAAACATCCAAGATTGATAATAGAATAGCATGGAACAATCAAAAATTATAGATACATTGGAGACGTATCAGTCCGAGATCTTAGTGTCCTCAAGAGTGCGATATTAGGTGATAAGCGATATAACTTGGGGGCCATTGTTGAGCGGAGGTTACATCTTAATGCTAAAGATCGAGATTTATTTGGTGGGATTTATGCAACTCGTTTAAATGATTATCTTGGTGTATCCATTAGAAAAAATGATATTGAGTTGCCTCATGCTTTTCTAGATTATAATGCTATGGTTCGTTACCAGTTTCTTGAGAGGAACAATCAGTTCCTCCAGTACCGACTAATCTTTGACAGACGATGTGCTGTCATTATTACCTTGCCTGCTACTGCCTTCTTTAACTTTCAGGCAGATGGGAGATATGTTATAACCAGAGAGGAGGCAAACAAGTATGAAAGATCAGCAGAGGCCGCTCGTCTCCAGGAAGCAGCTTCCGCAGCATAGTACAACCCCAACTATGATGTCGGATATCATCCGGGCCAGTGGTGGCCTTAGACCAACTTAGGCCAAAAGCATAAGCTTGGGGGAGTATGTATTTCTCACCGACATTACATTCATGTTCACACGCTCATTCTAGTTATCGGTGTTCATACTTTTTCATTGTATTATCCATGCTAGTTTATTTTCTTTTCTTGTTTTCTTCTTGTGTGTTTGAAAACCTTTGATAAAAACCCAAAAAATTAGTTATAGATTTTAGCTAGTTTACCTTTCCTGCTTGTATTAGTAGTAATTAAATAAGAAAACCCGAAAAGATTTCTCGTTCTTCTTTTGCTTGTTGGGAGCTTTCCCATGTAAATAGTTTTTCTTGTTCTTTGAAATTATTTTCTTTTCTTTGGGGGTCGAGAGGAGAAGACCACGATAAAAATGATGAGTGGTTCTAGTTTGCATTATTGTTGATCTAACAAAGAGCCCATATTACCATGTCTTCTCCTTTGAATTAAATGTTTGCAGATTCCAACTTAGTCCAATGCATGTGCACTATTATTATTATCCACACCGTTCGGTCGTGCAAGTGAAAGGCAATAATGACGATATATGATGAAATGATTGAGATGTGGAAAAGCTGGTATGAACTCGACCTATCATGTTTTTGTAAATATGATTAGTTCATCGTTCCTGATTCAGCCTATTATGAATGAAACATGTTTGCAATGACAATTAGAGATTATAGTTACTCATGCCATGCTTAATTAGCTAGGAGTTTATAATGGTTTACCTTGCGTGCCAACATGCTATTAAAATGGTTGTGATGTAGTATGATAGGATGGTATCCTCCTTTGAATGATTTGAGTGACTTGGCTTGGCACATGTTCACGCATGTAGTTGAAAGAAAATCAACATAGCCTCCACGATATTTATGTTCATGGTGATTTATATGCTACTCATGCTTGCACTCATTGTTGGTTAATCTTAATGCATGTTTATGTTTGTGTTGCTCTCTAGTTGGTCGCTTCCCAGTCTCTTTGTAGCCTTCACCTATACTAAGCGGGAATACTGCTTGTGAATCCACTTCCATAAACCCCAAAGTTGTTCCATATGTGTCCACCATACCTACCTATATGTAGTATTTACCTGCCGTTCCAAGTAAATTTGCATGTGCCAAATTCTAAACCTTCAAATGAAATTCTATTTTGTATGCTCGAATAGCTCATGTATCAACTAGGGTTGTCTATATCTTCCATGCTAGGTGGGTTATTCTCACGATGAGTGGACTCCGCTCATCATTCAGGAGAAAATGGTCGGTAACCGGGATGCCCACTCCCATGCTCAATTCAAATCAAAATAATTACAAACAAAACTCCCCGAGGATTGTTGTTAGTTGGACAGTACTCGTTGTTTCGGACCATCCATGGAATGTGCTTGTTGGTGGTGGGGGAGTATAAACTTTACCATTCTGTTTGGGAACCGCCTATAATGTATGTAGCATGGAAGATATCGAGATCTCTTGGTTGTTATGTTGACAATGAAAATATGCCACTCAAAATATTATTTATCTCTGTTTCCAAACTCGAGCTCTGGCACCTCTGTAAATCCCTGCTTCCCTCTGTGAAGGGCCTATCTATTTACTTTTATGTTGAGTCATCATGCTCTTCTAAAATGCACCAGTTGGAGAGCACCACTTTCATTTGTATGCATTGTTATTAATTGATACTAAGTATGACTGTGAGTGGATCTCTTTTGCCATGAATTACAATATCTAGTCAGTCCTTGATCTTCAGGGGTGCTCTGCATTTATGTTTTGCAGTCTCAGAAAGGGCTAGCGAGATACCATCTTGTCATATCATATCATGATTGCTTTGAGAAAGTGTTGTCATTAGAGATTTATTATTATCACTCGCTAGTTGATTATGCCATTGATATGAGTAACGTGAGACCTAAATGTTATTACGAATATGGCTTGTTCATAAGCTTTGCTGAAAACATGAATACTGGCTTTACATATTTGCGACAACAAGATCAAACAAAGTTTGTAAAAGTTTTTCTTTATCACTTTTCAGTTTGTCAACTGAATTGCTTGAGGAAAAGAAATGGGTTAAGCTTGGGGGAGTTGATACGTCTTTGATACGTCTCCGTCGTATCTATAATTTTTTATTGTTCCATGCCAATATTCTACAACTTTCATATTCTTTTGGCAACTTTTTATACTATTTTTTGGGACTAACATATTGATCCAGTGCCCAGTGCCAGTTCCTGTCTGTTGCATGTTTTATGTTTCGCAGAAACCCCGTATTAAACGGAGTCCAAATGGGATAAAAACGGAAGGAGAATTATTTTGGAATATTTGTGATTTTTGGGAGGAAGAATCAACGCGAGACGATGCCCGAGGTGGCCACGAGATAGGGGCCCACGCACACTTAAAGTGGGCGCGCCCCCACCCTCGTGGGCCACCCATAAGGCGGTTGATGCCCTTCTTTGGCCACAAGAAAGCTAATTTTTGGAAAACGATCTGGGCGAAGGTTTCAATCCAATCGGAGTTACGGATCTCCAGATATAAAGGAAACAGTGCCAGTGCAGAATTCCAGAACGCAGAAACGGAGAGATAGATCCAATCTCAGAGGGGCTCTCGCCCCTCCCAAGCCATGGGAGCCAAGGACCAGAGGGGAAACCCTTCTCCCATCTAGGGAGAAGGTCAAGGAAGAAGAAGAAGAAGAAGGGGGGCTCTCTCCCCTTGCTTCCGGTGGCGCCGAAACGCTGCCGGGGGCCATCATCATCACCACGATCTTCACCAACACCTCCGCCATCTTCACCAACATCTCCATCACCTTCCCCCCTCTATCTACAGCGGTCCACTCTCCCGCAACCCGCTGTACCCTCTACTTGAACATGGTGCTTTAT
The DNA here is from genome assembly GCF_002162155.2 of Triticum dicoccoides. Classification (NCBI taxonomy): domain Eukaryota; kingdom Viridiplantae; phylum Streptophyta; class Magnoliopsida; order Poales; family Poaceae; genus Triticum; species Triticum dicoccoides. The sequence continues at coordinate 600,737,692 of NC_041391.1, forward strand.
GCTTCATATTATTTTCCAATGATGTGTTGCCATCCTATGATGTGTGAGTAGATTTTTGTTGTCCTATCGGTGATTGATGAATTGCTATGATTGGTTTGAGTTGCATGTTTTATTATTGGTGCTGTCCTATTGTGCCCTCCGTGTCGCTCAAGCGTGAGGGATTCCCGCTATAGGGTTTGCAATATGTTTATGATTTGCTTATGGTGGGTGGCGTGAGTGACAGAAGCACATACCCGAGTAAGTAGGTTGTTTGCGTATGGGATAAAGGGGACTTGATACTTTAATGCTATGGTTGGGTTTTACCTTAATGAATCTTTAGTAGTTGCGGATGCTTGCTAGAGTTCCAATCATAAGTGCATATGATTGCTACGTCTTGAGCTTGCGTTGGTTTTCCTCGAAGAGGAGAGGGTGATGCAGCAAAGTGTAGCGTAAATATTTCCCTCAGTTTTGAGAACCAAGGTATCAATCTAGTAGGAGGCTCCTCAAAAGTCCCACGCACCTACACAAACAAACTGAGAACTCGCAACCAACGCAATAAAGGGGTTGTCATTCCCTTCACGGGCACTTGTGAAAGTGAGATCTAGTAAACATAGTATGATAAGATAAATATATTTTTGGTATTTTGTAATATAGATGCAAAAAGTAAAGATGCAAATAAAGTAGATTGAAAGCAAATATGATAAGAGATAGACCCGGGGGCCATAGGTTTCACTAGAGGCTTCTCTCAAGATAGCATAAGTATTACGGCGGGTGAACAAATTACTGTCGAGCAATTGATAGAAAAGCGCATAGTTATGAGATTATCTAGGCATGATCATGTATATAGGCATCACGTCCATAACAAGTAGACCGACTCCTGCCTACATCTACTACTATTACTCCACACATCGACCGACTCCTGCCTGCATCTAGAGTATTAAGTTCATAAGAATAGAGTAACACATTAAGCAAGATGAACTGATGTAGAGGGATAAACACATGCAATATGATATAAACCCCATCTTGTTATCCTCGATGGCAACAATACAATACGTGTCTTGCAACCCTTTTTGTCACTGGGTAAGAACACCGCAAGATTGAACCCAAAGCTAAGCACTTCTCCCATGGCAAGAAAGACCAATCTAGTAGGCCAAACCAAAATGATAATTTGAAGAGACTTGCAAAGATAACTCAATCATACATAAAAGAATTCAGAGAAGACTCAAATATTATTCATATATAAACTTGATCATAAACCCACAATTCATCGGATCTCGACAAACAGACTCCAGAAAGAGTTTACATCGAATAGATCTCCACAAGAGAGGGGGAGAACATTGTATTGAGATCCAAAAAGAGAGAAGAAGCCATCTAGCTAATAACTATGGACCCGTAGGCCTGTGGTAAACTACTCACAACTCATCGGAGGGGCAAGGATGTTGATGTAGAGGCCCTCCGTGGTTTATTCCCCCTCCGGCAGAGTGCCGTCGAAGGTTCCAAGATGGGATCTCGCGGATACAGAATGTTACGGCGGTGGAAATTGTGTTTCGTGGTGCTCCTGGATGTTTTCGGGGTACGTAGGTATATATAGGAGGAAGAAGTACGTCGGTGGCCGCCCGAGGGGCCCATGAGACAGGGGGTGCGCCCTACAGGGGGGGCCTATCTCGTGAGGCCCTCGGAAGCTTCTTGACTTGCACTCCAAGCTCTCCGGATTAGGTTCGTTCCAAAAACCACGCTCCCGAAGGTTTCATTCCGTTTGGACCCCGTTTGATATTCCTTTTCTTTGAAATACTGAAATAGGCAAAAAAACAGCAATATGGGCTGGGCCTCCGGTTAGTAGGTTAGTCCCAGAAATGATATAAATGTGTAAAATAAAACCCATAAACATCCAAAAAGGGGTAATATAATAGCATGGACCAATCAAAAATTATAGATACGTTGGAGACGTATCAATGATCCAAGTAGAGAAAGTATGTTAGCTTATGCCTCTCCCTCAAATAGAATTGCAATAGTGATTACCGGTTTAGTAACATAGTCAATTGCTTAGGGACACTTTCACAACTCCTACCACCACTTTTCCACACTCGCTTTATTTACTTTATTGCATCTTTATCTAAACAGCCCCTAGTTTTTATTTACGCGTTCTTTATTATCTTGCAAACCTATCCAACAACACCTACAAAGTACTTCTAGTTTCATACTTGTTCTAGGTAAAGTGAACGTCAAGCGTGTGTAGAGTCGTATCAGTGGCCGATAGGACTTGAGAGAGTATTTGTTCTACCTTTAGCTCCTCGTTGGGTTCGACACTCTTACTTATCGAAAGAGGCTACAACTATCTCGTATACTTGCAGGTTATCAAGACCTTTTTCTAGCGCCGTTGCCGGGGAGTCATTGCGTGGGGTGAATATTCTCGTGTGTGCTTTTTCGCTTTATCACTAAGTAATTTTTATTTGCTGTTCTTAGTTGTTTTCTATCTTTAGTTATGGGTAGGAAACACAAAATACCAAAAAAATTAGTTGTACCTACTACACCAATGGTTGAAGAACCACTCAAAATCTATCACACACCTAAAGCTTTTTACTTGGATCATCTTCGATCCCTTTGTGCTCGTGCTGAAACCCCAACTAGCTTAGTTGAGGGCAAATCTTTAGATGAGCATGCTTGTTATGTGCGACACCATATATCTGAAAAAGTGAAGCTTTTATTGGATCAAATTCATGGTTTGCAATGCTATGCTTGGAATTTATGTGAAATATATGATGTTAATTGTTGTTCTGAAAACCCTAAGAAACACCTTCCCTACCAATGTGAGTTTATTGACAATGGAATCGTATCTTCGTATGCTAAGGGTGTTTGTAATTACTATGATGTTAAACAAATTGAAGAATTTGTTGCTTTTAAGGGTGCTTATGAAATTGCTTATTTGATTGAAAAGTATGATGCTACTCTCTACAAATCTGAAAATTTTGCCATACTTGAATATTGTTATGATAATTATGCTTCTAATGCTTATGTTAAACTATATATTGAGAAATTCTCCGCTATCCAAGAAGAGACAAATATTTTGCAGGAAGCTATGGAAGAAGAAATTGATGAAACTGTGAGCTCATTGGATGAAAAAGATGATGAGGAGAGCGAAGAACAAAAGGAGGAAGAGCGGATTGATCACCCGTGCCCACCTTCTAATGAGAGTAACTCTTCAACTCATACATTGTTTAATTCCCCTTCATGCTTACCGAAGGATGATTGCTATGATCCCGTTGATTCTCTTCAAATATCCTTTTTTGATGATGCTTTCTATGCTTGTGGCCAAGATGCCAATATGAATTATGCTTATGGAGATGAAATTGCTATAGTTCCTTATGTTAAACATGAAATTGTTGCTATTGCACCCACACATTATAGTCCTATTATCTTTTTGAATTCTCCAAACTACACCATATTGGAGAAGTTTGTGCTTATTAAGGATTATATTGATGGGTTGCCTTTTACCGTTGAACATGATGATTTTGATGAATATAATATGCATGTGCTTGCTGCTCCTACTTGCAATTATTATGAGAGAGGAACTACATCTCCGCCTCTTTATGTTTCCAACACGATAGAATTGCAAGAAACTTCTTATACTATGCATTGGCCTTTACTTGGTGTGCATGAATTGTTCTTTTATGACATGCCGATGCATAGGAAGAGAGTTAGACTTCGTTATTGCATGATATATGTTACTTTGTGCTCACTATTAAATTGCAAATCATTGTTAATTAAAATTGGCTTTGATATACCTTGGGATCCGGGTGGATTCATTACTTGAGCACTAAATGCCTAGCTTAATGGCTTTAAAGAAAGCGCTGCCAGGGAGACAACCTGGAAGTTTTAGAGAGTCATTTATTTCTGTTGAGTGCTTTTATATAGTTTAAAAACAAAAAAAATAAAGAGGGGAACCTAAAAACTTTTCAAAAAAGGAAAGTGAAAGTGATAAAGACAAGCATTGTTGAAGTGGGAGAGCTCCTTGAACTTTGTTCATGCTCACAAAAACTTTGTGAATCTTGATTACAGAAACTTTTTATCAAAAATAATTATCCCTTGTATAATTCCATTGTATTATAAAAATAATGTGCCAAGGTTAGCCTTTAGGATGTTTACAATGCTTGTTGGTTTGTACGGTGCATGACAGAAACTTTGACTGTAGTGAGTGATTTTACATTTTTAACTGGAACGTCAATTGGTTCTGATTCCTTTTGCACTGTCTTGCTATACAACTTCTTTATTTTTCCTAATTTTGGTAGAATTGTTGGGGTACCAGAAGTATGGTGTATGTTCAGATTGCTACAGACTATTCTATTTTTGACAGATTCTGTTTTTGATGCATAGTTTGCTTGTTTTGATGAACCTATCGATTTATATTAGTGGATTAAGCCATGAAAAAGTTACATTACAGTAGACACAATGAAAAAACAAAATATGAATTGGTTTTCAACAATACTTAGAGTGGTGATTTGCTCTATTATACTAACGGATCTTACCGAGTTTTCTGTTGAAGTTTTGTGTGGATGAAGTGTCTAATCGAGGAGGCCTCGATATGAGGAAAAGGAAGAGAGGCAAGAGCTCAAGCTTGGGGATGCCCGAGGCACCCCAAGTAAATATCCAAGGAGACTCAAGCGTCTAAGCTTGGGGATGCCCCGGAAGGCATCCCCTCTTTCTTCAACAAGCATCGGTATGTTTTCGTATTCATTTCGTTCGTGCGATATGTGCAAGTCTTGGAGCGTCTTTTGCATTTAGTTTTCATTTTTATTCTATGCACCATGCTAGTATGAGATGGTCCTTGGTTGATTTATAGAATTCTCACTGCACTTCACTTAAATCGTTTGAGTATGGCTTTATAGAATGCTTCATGTGCTTCCCTTATATCATTTGAAGTCTGGATTGCCTGTTTCTCTTCATATAGAAAACTGCCATTTGTGGAATGCTCTTTTGCTTCACTTATATTTGTTAGAGCATGGGCATATCTTTTGTAGAAAGAATTAAACACTCTTGCTTCACTTATATCTATTTAGAGAGATGATAGGAACTGGTCATTCACATGGTTAGTCATAAAATCCTACATAAAACTTGTAGATCACTGAATATGATATGTTTGATTCCTTGCAATAGTTTTGCGATATAAAGGTGGTGATATTAGAGTCGTGCTAGTTGAGTAATTGTGAAATTGAGAAATACTTGTGTTTAGGTTTGCAAGTCCCGTAGCATGCACGTATGGTGAACCGTTATGTAACGAAGTTGGAGCATGAGGTGCTCTTTGATTGCTTTCCTTATGAGTGGCAGTCGAGGACGAGCGATGGTCTTTTCCTACCAATCTATCCCTCTAGGGGCATGCGTAGTAGTACTTTGCTTCAAGGGCTAAGTAGACTTTTGCAATAAGTATATGAGTTCTTTATGACTAATGTGAGTCCATGGATATACGCACACTCACCCTTCCACTTTGCTAGCCTCCATTGTGCCGTGCAACTTTCGCCGGTATCATGAACCCATTATTTACCCTCCTCAAAACAGCCACCATACCTACCTATCATGGCATTTCCATAGCCATTCCGAGATATATTGCCATGCAACTTCCATCATCATCATATACATGACTTGAGCATTCATTGTCATATTGCTTTGCATGATCGTAAGATAGCTAGCATGATGTTTTCATGGCTTGTCCGTTTTTTGATGTCATTGCTATGCTAGATCATTACACATCCCGGTACACCGCCAGAAGCATTCATATAGAGTCATATCTTTGTTCGAGATATCGAGTTGTAATATTGAGTTGTAAGTAAATAAAAGTGTGATGATCATCATTATTAGAGCATTGCCCCAGTGAGGAAAGGATGAAGGAGACTATGATTCCCCCACAAGTCGGGATGAGACTCCGAACTTTATGAAAAATAAAAAGAGGCCAAAGAAGCCCAAATATAAAAAACGAGGCCAATGAAGCCCACCAAAAAGAAAAAAGAAAAAAGAGAGAAAAAAAAGTAAAAATGAGAGAAAAAGAGAGAAGGGGCAATGTTACTATCCTTTTACCACTCTTGTGCTTCAGAGTAGCACCATGTTCTTCATATAGAGAGTCTCTTGAGTTACCACTTTCATATACTAGTGGGAATTTTCAGTATAGAACTTGGCTTGTATATTCCGATGATGGGCTTCCTCAAATGCCTGAGGTCTTCATGAGCAAGCAAGTTGGATGCACACCCACTTAGTTTCCAGTTTGAGCTTTCATACACTTATAGCTCTTAGTGCATCCGTTGCATGGCAATCCCTACTCACTCACATTGATATCTATTGATGGGCATCTCCATAGCCTGTTGATACGCCTAGTTGATGTGAGACTATCTTCTCCCTCTTTTTGTCCTCACAACCACCATCTTTTACCACCATAGTGCTATGTCCATGGCTTGCGCTCATGTATTGCGTAAGAGTTGAAAAAGCTGAAGCGCGTTAAAAAGTATGAACCAATTGCTTGGCTCATCATCGGGGTTGTGCATGATGGGAGTATTTTGTGTGATGAAGTTGGAGCATAGCCAGACTATATGATTTTGTAGCGATGAGCTTTCTTTGGCTATGTTATTTCGATAAGACATAATTGCTTGGTTGCTATGCTTGAAGTATTATTGTTTTTATGTCAAATGATAGACTATTGCTTTGAATCACTTGTGTCTTAATATTCATGCCATGATTAGACACATGATCAAGATTATGCTAGGTAGCATTCCACATAAAAAATTATCTTTTTTTATCATTTACCTACTCAAGGACGAGCAGGAATTAAGCTTGGGGATGCCGATACGTCTCCGTCGTATCTATCATTTTTTATTGTTCCATGCCAATATTCTACAACTTTCATATTCTTTTGGCAACTTTTTATACTATTTTTTGGGACTAACATATTGATCCAGTGCCCAGTGCCAGTTCCTGTCTGTTGCATGTTTTATGTTTCGCAGAAACCCCATATAAAACGGAGTCCAAACGGGATAAAAATGGACGGAGAATTATTTTGGAATATTTGTGATTTTGGGGAGGAAGAATCAACGCGAGACGATGCCTGAGGTGGCCACGAGATAGGGGCCCACCCACTTAAAGTGGGCATGCCCCCCACCCTCGTGGGCCACCCGTAAGGCAGTTGATGCCCTTCTTTTGCCTCAAGAAAGCTAATTTTTGGAAAACAATCTGGGCGAAGGTTTCAATCCAATCGGAGTTACGGATCTCCAGATATAAAGGAAACGGTGCCAGTGCAGAATTCCAGAACGTAGAAACGGAGAGACAGATCCAATCTCGGAGGGGCTCTCGCCCCTCCCAATCCATGGGAGCCAAGGACTAGAGGAAGAAGGTCAAGGAAGAAGAAGAAGAAGAAGGGGGGCTCTCTCCCCCTTGCTTCCGGTGGCGCCGGAATGCCACCGGGGGCCATCATCATCACCGCAATCTTCACCAACACCTCCACCATATTCACCAACATCTCCATCACCTTCCCCCCTCTATCTACAGCGGTCCACTCTCCCGCAACCCGCTGTACTCTCTACTTGAACATGGTGCTTTATGCTTCATATTATTTTCCAATGATGTGTTGCCATCCTATGATGTCTGAGTAGATTTTCGTTGTCCTATCGGTGATTGATGAATTGATATGATTGGTTTGAGTTGCATGTTTTATTATTGGTGTTGTCCTATTGTGCCCTCTATGTCGCGCAAGCGTGAGGGATCCCCGCTGTACGGTTTGCAATATGTTTATGATTTGCTTATGGTGGGTGGCGTGAGTGACAGAAGCACAGACCCGAGTAAGTAGGTTGTTTGCGTATGGGATAAAGGGGACTTGATACTTTAATGCTATGGTTGGGTTTTACCTTAATGAATCTTTAGTAGTTGCGGATGATTGCTAGAGTTCCAATCATAACTGCATGTGATCCAAGTAGAGAAAGTATGTTAGCTTATGCCTCTCCCTCAAATAGAATTGCAATAGTGATTACCGGTCTAGTAACATAGTCAATTGCTTAGGGACACTTTCACAACTCCTACCACCACTTTTCCACACCCGCTTTATTTACTTTATTGCATCTTTATCTAAACAACCCCTAGTTTTTATTTACGCGTTCTTTATTATCTTGCAAACCTATCCAACAACACCTACAAAGTACTTCTAGTTTCATACTTGTTCTAGGTAAAGTGAACGTCAAGCGTGCGTAGAGTCGTATCAGTGGCCGATAGGACTTGAGAGAGTATTTGTTCTACCTTTAGCTCCTCGTTGGGTTCGACACTCTTAGTTATCGAAAGAGGCTACAACTATCCCGTATACTTGCGGGTTATCAGTCTCCAATGCATCTACTTTTTGAAACTCTTTTGCCTTTGTTTTGGACTCTAATTTGCATGATTTGAATGGAACTAACCCGGACTGACGCTGTTTTCAGCAGAATTGCCATGATGTTATTTTTGTGTAGAAATAGAAGTTCTCGGAATGACCTGAAACTTCACGGAGATACCTTTTGGAATTAATTAAATACTGGCGAAAGAATCAACCGAAGGGGGCCCACACCCTGGCCACGAGGGTGGAGGGCGCGCCCTACCCCCTAGGCACGCCCCTGCCTCATGGGCCCCCTAGACCTCCACTGACCTCAACTCCAACTCCATATATTCACGTTCGGGGAGAAAAAATCAGAGAGAAGGATTCATCACATTTTACGATATGGAGCCGCCGCCAAGCCCTGTTCTTCCTCGGGAGGGCTGATCTGGAGTCTGTTTGGAGCTTCGGAGAGGGGAATCCATCGCCATCATAATCATCAACCATCCTCCATCACCAATTTCATGATGCTCATTGCCGTGCGTGAGTAATCCCATCATAGGCTTGCTGGACGGTGATGGGTTGGATGAGATTTACCTTGTAATCGAGTTAGTTTTGTTAGGGTTTGATCCCTAGTATCCATTATGGTCTAATATTGATGTTGCTATGACTTTGCCATGCTTAATGCTTGTCACTAGGGCCCGAGTGCCATGATTTCAGATCTAAACCTATTATGTTTTCATGAATACATGAGTGTTCTTGATCCTATCTTGCAAGTTATAGTCACCTACTACGTGTTATGATCCGGCAACCCCGGAGTGACAATAGTCGGGACACTTCCCGGTGATGACCGTAGTTTGGGGAGTTCATGTATTCACTAAGTGTTAGTGCTTTGGTCCAGCTCTCTATTAAAAGGAGGCCTTAATATCCCTTAGTTCCCATTAGGACCCCGCTGTCACAGCCCTAGAATAATGCTTGTACTTAGTGGCATTGCATCCATGCATCATGTCTAAATTCTGAAAGTTGAACTTAGGAAATTTGAAAGCCTCAATAATTTAATTAAAAGAAGGGCAAATAACCCTGGAAAATGCATCTAATGTTTCCAAAATGCTCTTCAATGATGTTTAATATTTTTGGCACGGGTTTTGGTCCAAACCAAAAATATGGAACATTTTTTGAGGAATTATTTTGGCCATTTGGATTTAAATCAATAAGTATTTGAGTTGGATTTAATTCTTCTATAAAATAATTGCAAGTCCAACAATTCTGAAAATTTGTGAGTGGCTCTTAATATATTATATCTAGCCACATAATAATTTCCAGAAGCTAAAAAAATAGTTGGTTTGAAAACCAAACTAAAAGAAACTGCAGAAAAGGAAAACAGACCAAAAAACTAATAAAAAGCAGAAACCCTTACGTGGGCCACTTATCTGGCGGCCCATCTGCACCGGGCCAGCTGACTGGCGCTGCCAGTCATCGTCTCCACCGCGCCAGGAGGACGATGGGCGCGTGCCCGACGCGCGCGACCATGCGTCCCGGCCATCTCCTGCTTGCCGCTTCTCCCTGGATGTCCCTGGAGACGCCACACGCTCCCCTCGACCCTCTCCCGCTCTCCCTCGTGCTCATCCCCTCCCCTGGACCTCTCTCTCTCACCCACCCGAACGGGTTCGTCACTGCCGCTCGCCACCACCACGGCCACCGCCTTCCCCTCGCCCCTCCGACATGCCCAGGAGCTCCGCCACCGTCGCCTACGCGTCTCTGTTGACTCACGTGATGCCAAACACCCCGAAGCATCGGCCCTGACCTCTTCTTCCTCCTTGGGTTGCTGAGATCGCCACCGTCGCCCTGCTCGCTCCGGACCTCCCCCACGCCCACTAACCTTCCCATCGTTCTCGAGGTGAGCTTCTCTTCCTCCTCCCCCGAACCCCGTTGCTCGCCGCCTCCTCTAGGCCGTAGTTGCACGGACGCCGAAGCTCGCCGGCGCCGTGCCTCATCGTCGTCACGGCCACAACTGCTGCCAGCCATGTCCGAGCTTTGCCCCGTGCTCAGCACTCTCCCAGGAGCCAGGCGCGCCCACCCGTTCGACCTGCTGCATCCCCTAGCACCAAATCGAACCTGTACGAACTCCGGCCACTGCCGATTTGGTCGCCGTCGTTGATGCTTACCACCGCAGCTCCTACCACCACCACGAATGGATGCGCTCACTCCCAGGAACCTATAGGTGCAACCCGCACATCGAATGGTGCCCTATAGAGCATTTCCGAGCCGCCCCGCCGTCTTTGTCGTCGCCGGCGGCTAAACGCCGGCGGGTTGACCGTGTTGACCGGCGAGGTTTGACCCCGACTGACCAGAGGTTTGACCCCTCTCTCTCACAGGCATGCGGGCCCCGGCCGGCTAACTAAGTTAGTTAGGACTAATCCTATTTAGGTTAGTTAGGTTAGCCACTGACAAGTGGGCCTAGGCCCCTACTTAATTAGTGTTGGATTTAGTTAGTGTTAATTAACTTGGTTAAGTAGATAAGACATTGACATGTGGGCCCATGGTCTAATTAACCTAGGTTAGTGCTTAATCTAACACTAGTTAACTCTGTCAGTTAGTTGTTACACCGACGTGTGGACCACACACGTCAGGTTTGACCTGGAGCGTGCCCTGTCGACCTGCTGATGTCACGATGATGTCAGGCTGACACAATTAATGATTTTCTAGTTTTAAAATAATTAGGAAATTCCAGAAAATGTTCAAAACTTCTAAAATTCATAGTAATTCAACTATAACTCCAAATGAAATAAATTATATATGAAAAATGATTAGAAAAATCCAATCTATCCATCTGTACCATTTTAATGCATGTTTGAACAAGTTAACCTCACCGAATAGGATTATGGAATAAATGGTAATTAGTTTTGGAGTTGGAATTTGCTATAGGTTTGAATTCCACTTCAATGAATATGACTAACTGTTGCACTAGGTCAATTCAGTACTTTAATATGACATATCATTCATATGAATGCGCATTACATTGATTGTGGTTCCTTTTGTGTTTGCCGGTGGTTGTTCCCTCTTAGTAGACGACGTTTCCGACGACGTGATCGATGACACCGATGAAGAACTATACTATCTTCAGAAGTGCCAGGCAAGCAAAACCCCCTTTTTCATTCCAATAAAATCCCACTCTCTCGCTTATGCTCTCTTTTACTGCATTAGGACAACAACGATACAACTGTTACATGCTACGGTAGCTGAACCCCTTTTCCTCTGCATGACCTGTCATTGCCATAGTAAATAGATGAAACCCACTAGCATGAGTAGGAGTTGTTTGAGCCCTGATGTGCCTACTCATTCATGCTTGTTTGTCATGCCTGCTATTGCTTAGAGTTGTTTCAGGTCTGATTCATCGGGGATGAATTGGAATGTGATGAACATGTCCTACTGTGTGTGAGCTAAGTGTGTGAACATGATTTGGTAAAGGTAGCGGTGGGAGGCCATGTAGGAGTACATGGTGGGTTGTCTCATTGAAGCCGTCCTCAGGAACTGAGTTCTGTGTTTGTGATCCATGAAACAGCTACTACCATGCATTGGGCCCTGAAATATGACCCAGCTCGACTTCTTAATCACCTAGTCCTCTGTCCAGGAGTTGCAAGTAGTTTTTGGTGTTTGTAGTATGCTGGAGGCTGTGCGCAGCGCTGACCCGAGGGGTGGGCTGTGATGCGGTAGGCACGTGGTCGGGTATGACAGGCGCCCGTTTGATGTCGCGGAACCCTGTACACATCGTTTGGGGTCGTATGTGGAAACCTCGGCCGGACTCCCTGTGGATGGAACTTGAATAGGTGATAAACGTGGACTAGAGACTTGAGTGTTTAGGTAGGTCGTGGTCTACACCCACGCCGACTTTCGCTTGAAGTCTGCCGAGCACATGTCATGTGCAGACGCTAAGTGGTGGAAACATGTATGAAGAAGTACACCCCTGCAGGGTTATAAATAATCTATTCGAATAGTCGCGTCCACGGTAAAGGACCTCTGGGTTGCCTATACAGTTCATAGACAAGTGAAAGTGGATACTCTAAAATGCGCAAGATAAGCGTGAGTGCTATGGATGGCGTTGTCGTAGGGAGACGGGAGCGGATCCATAGTAGTGTATTGATATGGTGAATATGTGGACTCGTGTGCGCCACCTCAAAACAGTTACTTGCAGTCGTAGTTCAGGATAGCCACCGAGTCAAAGCTGGCTTGCTGCAGTTAAACCCCACCACCACTTTGTTGATAATGATGCATATGAAGGAAATATGCCCTAGAGGCAATAATAAAGTTATTATTTATTTCCTTATATCATGATAAATATTTATTATTCATGCTAGAATTGTATTAACCGGAAACATAATACATGTGTGAATACATAGACAAACAGAGTGTCACTAGTATGCCTCTACTTGACTAGCTTGTTGATCAAAGATGGTTATGTTTCCTAAGCATAGACATGTGTTGTCATTTGATTAACAGGATCACATCATTAGGAGAATGATGTGATTGACATGACCCATTCCGTTAGCCTAGCACTTGATCGTTTAGTATGTTGCTATTGCTTTCTTCATGACTTATACATGTTCCTGTAACTATGAGATTATGCAACTCCCATTTACCGGAGGAACACTTTGGGTGCTACCAAATGTCACAACGTAACTGGGTGATTATAAAGGAGTAAACAGGTGTCTCCAAAGGTACATGTTGGGTTAGCGTATTTCGAGATTATGTTTTGTCACTCCGATTGTCGGAGAGGTATCTCTGGGCACTCTCGGTAATGCACATCACTATAAGCCTTGCAAGCAATGTGACTAATGAGTTAGTTGCGGGATGATGCATTACGTAACGAGTAAAGAGACTTGCCGGTAACGAGATTGAACTAGGTATTGGATACCGACGATCGAATCTCGGGCAAGTAACATACCGATGACAAAGGGAACAACGTATGTTGTTATGCGGGTTGACCGATAAAGATCTTCGTAGAATATGTGGGAGCCAATATGAGCATCCAGGTTCCGCTATTGGTTATTGACCGAGAATAGTTCTAGGTCATGTCTACATTGTTCTCGAACCCGTAGGGTCCGCACGCTTAAGGTTTCGATGATAGTTATATTATGAGTTTATAAGTTTTGATGTACCGAAGAAGTTCGGAGTCCCGGATGAGATCAGGTACATGACGAGGAGTCTCAAAATGGTCGAGACATAAAGATCGATATATTGGACGACTATATTCCGAGTTCGAAAAGGTTCCGAGTGATTCGGGTATTTTTCGGAGTACCAGAGAGTTACGGGAATTCGCCGGGGAGTATATGGGCCTTATTGGGCCATACGGGAATAGATGAGAGAGGCCGAAAGGAAGGAGGCGCGCAGCCCCCCTGCGGTCCGAATTGGACAAGGGGTGCGGCCCCCTTTTCCTTCCTCCTCTCCCCCTCTTTCCCCCTTCTCCTACTCCAACAAGGAAGGAGGGAGTCCTACTCCCGGTGGGAGTAGGACTCCCCTTTGCGCGCCCCTACTAGGCCGGCCGCCCCCTCCCCCGTTGCTCCTTTATATACGGGGGCAGGGGGGCACCTCTAGGCACAGCAACAATTGATCCCTTGGATCTCTTAGCCGTGTGCAGTGCCCCCTCCATCATAATCCACCTCGATAATATCGTAGCGGTGCTTAGGCGAAGCCCTACGTCGGTAGTACATCAAGATCGTCACCATGCCGTCGTGCTGACGGAACCCTCCCTCGACACTCGGCTGGATCGGAGTACGAGGGACGTCATCGAGCTGAATGTGTGCTAGAACTCAGAGGTGCCGTAATTTCGGTGCTTGATCGATCGGGCCGTGAAGATGTACGACTACATCAATCACGTTGTTCTAACGCTTCCGCTTTCGGTCTACGAGGGTACGTGGACAACACTCTCCCCTCTCGTTGCTATGTCATCACCATGATCTTGCGTGTACGTAGGAATTTTTTTGAAATTACTACGTTCCTCAACAGTGGCATCCGAGCCTAGGTTTTATGCGTTGATGTTATATGCACGAGTAGAACACAAGTGAGTTGTGGGCGATACAAGTCATACTGCTTACCAGCATGTCATACTTTGGTTTGGCGGTATTGTTGGATGAAGTGGCCCGGACCGACATTACGCGTACGCTTACGCGAGACTGGTTTTACCACCGTGCTTTGCACACAGGTGACTAGCAGGTGTCAGTTTCTCCAACTTTAGTTGAACCGAGTGTGGCTACGCCCGGTCCTTGAGAAGGTTAAAACAGCACCAACTTGACGAACTATCGTTGTGGTTTTGATGTGTAGGTAAGAACGGTTTTGCTCAGCCCGTAGCAGCCACGTAAAACTTGCAACAACAAAGTAGAGGACGTCTAACTTGTTTTTGCAGGGCATGTTGTGATGTGATATGGTCAAGACGTGATGAGATATAAGTTGTTGTATGAGATGATCATGTTTTGTTGAAGTTGTTGGCAACTGGCAGAAGCTCTATGGTTGTCTCTTTGTTGCATAAGATGCAAGTGCCAAATAATTGCTTTACTTTATCGCTATGTGATAGCAATAGTTGCAAGAGCAATAGTTGGCGAGACGACCATGTGATGACACATTGATATAGATCAAGATGATGAAGATCATGGCAGTTGTCAGTGTACTAGAATAGGGGTACCCTATTACCCCGAACTTGTGCACGGGCAGTTGCAGCACCCCGCGGCAAGGCTTGCCGGGCGGCCGCCAAGATCCTCCATGGTTCCATTGGAGCCATTCAAGAACAAAGTATTTAAGCCAAGGAGACAAGGCCCCGGCAAGAGGAGCTTGCCGGGAAGGCCAACCAAGGCAACCCAAGGAACTGGCCGCGACATTCCTCGCGTCCCGGCAAGGCAACAAGACCCCGGCAAGAGGAGCTTGCCGGGAAGATCAACCAAGACATCTCGAGGCCCGATGAGCGACAAGCTTCCGGGCCCGACAAGACAACGGCCGCGGCAGGCGGCCACCCTATGCCCACGCTCCAGCGCATCCACCAATGTGTCGCTCTGGGGGCCTTTCCAGGCGCGCGTGGCGGAAGGCTGAGCAGCCAGCGGTGCGCGGTGGCATGCGAAGTTGACAAGATCGCCATCGTGGCGAGCGGTGGCGCCCCTAACGGTCCTTTTCCGCACTGTTCGGGCGACTCAAACGGGCATTTAATGCCCTTGTCCCCTGCCGTCAGGGTTAGGTAGGGTGCACTGTACAAATAACTGTACCAACTACCTTGCTTTTTACATTTGTACCCTTCTTTGCGTTGCCACCTGTCGGTGACCCCTTGAGCGTATAAAAGGAGGCCCATGCGCAACGTAGAGGGGGTTGGGACCCAGAAAAACACTTAGCTCTTTTCGAGCAAGAACACAAGACAATAGAATCAGACAAGCAGCAGTAGGAGTATTATCTCTCCGGAGAGCTCCGAAGCTGGGTAAACTGCTCGTGTGCATCGCCTCGATCTGCTCTTCGTGCGACCTCCGCCCCCCGCCGAACCGAAAGGGGCTCGGTCCGCCGGTCCCATAGGTGTTCGTGGATCAGTCTTGGCGCACGGCGGTGAAGGGCTGCGGATTCTCCTCGACGATCCAGCACCACTCCGCTCTCCACTCCTCCCACTTGCTGCGGAGCTCACCCTCCAAGTACGCATCCTTCTTGCCGACTCTCGAGATCCAGGCGATCCCTCCGGCAAGCGGCTCTCCTCTCTCGACCCGAGGCATGAAGAAGTGGCGGAAAAGGGCAACATTGGGATGGACTCCGACAAAGTTTTCGCACAAATGTGCGAAAACTGCCATGGTCAGAACAGCGTTGGGGGTGAAATCAAGGAGGCGGAACCCGTAGGTGTTCATGATATCGCAAAAGAATTCGGAGAAAGGCGGGCAGAGCCCGCAGTAGAGGAACAGCGGGAAAAAGGGGTACCCGTTCGGAGCCAATCTCGAAGCAGTGGCCGGGAGTACTCTCGTGCGCGGATGCGCCCGCGTCTCCGTCGACCAGAAGAGATAGAAGTACTCCCTCAGCTCCTTCGCGTCGAGCTGAGGGGAGAAGAGGGCACGCTCCTTCCGCAGTGCCGCGAGCCGTTGCGCCTCGGCCGACTTCACGCCCTTCCCCTTGTCGGCTTTCGGAGCCATGGTGGAGGTGGTGAGGGAGGTCGGCGACGATGCTGGTGCTGGTGGCGATGGGGGGCGGAATGCTGCTCTCCTTCGGCTTTGAGAAGAAGAGGGGGGAGCGGCGGAGATTTTGGAGAATGGAGTAACGACCGGCGAAGTGGGGAAACTGCCCCTGTTTCCCCTGCTTATAAAGAGGGACGGGGCGGACGTTTCGCCCTTCCGAATAAAGAACCACCCACGATCTCTCCCACGACGCCACATTCAACGCGTGCCGTTAGGGAGGGCGCGGTGGGTACGGAGCCAGATTCGGCATGGCCCAGGCCGCGTGTGCCCGTGCCTTGTCTTGGGCCTGGCCCAACAGCGCTCGGCACCGTGTATGGCCCAGGCCCGGGGGCTCCTGTCGGTGTACTAGAATAGGGGTACCCTAGTACCCCGAACTTGTGCACGGGCAGTTGCAGCACCCCGCAGCAAGGCTTGCCGGGCGGCCGCCAAGATCGTCCATGGTTCCATTGGAGCCATTCAAGAACAAAGTATTTAAGCCAAGGAGACAAGGCCCCGGCAAGAGGAGCTTGCCGGGAAGGCCAACCAAGGCAACCCAAGGAACTTGCCGCGACACGCCTCGCGTCCCGACAAGGCAACAAGACCCCGGCAAGAGGAGCTTGCCGGGAAGATCAACCAAGACATCTCGAGGCCCGGTGAGCGACAAGCTTCCGGGCCCGACAAGACAACAGCCGCGGCAAGGCGCTTGCCGCGGCAGGCGGCCACCCTGTGCCCACGCTCCAGCGCATCCACCAACGTGTCGCTCTGGGGGCCTTTCCAGGCGCGCGTGGCGGAAGGCTGTGCAGCCAGCGGTGCGCGGTGGCATGCGAAGTTGACAAGATCGCCATCGTGGCGAGCAGTGGCGCCCCTAACGGTCCTTTTCCGCACCGTTCGGGCGACTCAGACGGGCATTTAATGCCCTTGTCCCCTGCCGTCAGGGTTAGGTAGGGTGCACTGTACAAATAACTGTACCAACTACCTTGCTTTTTACATTTGTACCCTTCTTTGCGTTGCCACCTGTCGGTGACCCCTTGAGCGTATAAAAGGAGGCCCATGCGCAACGTAGAGGGGGTTGGGACCCAGAAAAACACTTAGCTCTTTTCGAGCAAGAACACAAGACAATAGAATCAGACAAGCAGCAGTAGGAGTATTATCTCTCCGGAGAGCTCCGAAGCTGGGTAAACTGCTCGTGTGCATCGCCTCGATCTGCTCTTCGTGCGACCTCCGCCCCCCGCCGAACCGAAAGGGGCTCGGTCCGCCGGTCCCATAGGTGTTCGTGGATCAGTTTCCCCGACAACAGTACTTTGGAGATGGAGATCAAAGGTGCAAGATGATCATGGCCATATCATGTCACATATTTTGATTGCATATGATGTTTATCTATTATACATCTTATTTTGTTTTGTTTGATGGTAGCATTATAAGATGATCTCTCACTAATTATCAAGAAGTGTTCTCCCTGAGTATGCACCGTTGCCAAAGTTCGTCGTGCCCAGACACCACGTGATGATCGGGTGTGATAAGCTCTACGTCCATCTACAACGGGTGCAAGCTAGTTTTGCACACGCGGAATACTCAGGTTAAACTTGACGAGCCTAGCATATGCAGATATGTCCTCGGAACACGGAGACCGAAAGGTCGAGCGTGAATCATATAGTAGATATGATCAACATAATGATGTTCACCATTGAAAGCTACTCCATTTCACGTGATGATCGGTTATGGTTTAGTTGATTTGGATCACGTGATCACTTAGAGGATTAGAGGGATGTCTTTCTAAGTGGGAGTTCTTAAGTAATATGATTAATTGAACTTAAATTTATCATGAACTTAGTCCTGGTAGTATTTTGCAAATTATGTTGTAGATCAATAGCTTGCGTTGTTGCTTTCATATGTTTATTTTGACATGTTCCCAGAGAAAATTGTGCTGAAAAATGTTAGTAGCAATGATGCGGATTGGATCCGTGATATGAGGTTTATCCTCATTGCTGCACAGAAGAATTATGTCCTTAATGCACCGCTAGGTGACAGACCTATTGCAGGAGCAGATGCAGACGTTATGAACGTTTGGCTAGCTCAATATGATGACTACTTGACAGTTTAGTGCACCATACTTAACGGCTTAGAATCGGGACTTCAAAGACATTTTGAACGTCATGGACCATATGAGATGTTCTAGGAATTGAAGTTAATATTTCAAGCAAATACCCGAGTTGAGAGATATGAAGTCTCCAACAAGTTCTATAGCTAAAGGATGGAGGAGAATCGCTCAACTAGTGAGCAAGTGCTCAGATTGTCTGGGTACTACAATCGCTTGAATCAAGTGGGAGTTAATCTTCCAGATAAGATAGTGATTGACAGAGTTTTCTAGTCACCATCACCAAGTTAGTACAACTTTGTGATGAACTATAGTATGCAAGGGATGACGAAAACGATTCCCGAGCTCTTCGTGATGTTGAAATCGACGAAGGTAGAAAACAAGAAAGAGCATCAAGTGTTGATGGTTGACAAGATCACTAGTTTCAAGTAAAGGGCAAAGGGAAAGAAAGGGAACTTCAAGTAGAATGACAAGCAAGTTGTCACTCCCGGGAAGAAGCCCAAAGCTGAACCAAAGCCTGAAACTGAGTGATTATACTGCAAAGGAAATGGTCACTGGAAGCGGAAATGCCCTGAATATTTGGTGGATAAGAAGGATGGCAAAGTGAACAAGGGTATATTTGATATACAGATTATTGATGTGTGCCTTGCTAGTGTTTATAATAGCCCCTGAGTATTTGATACTTGTTCGGTTGCTAAGATTAGTAACTCGAAACAGGAGTTACAGAATAAACAGAAACTAGTTGAGGGTGAAGTGACGATGTGTGTTGGAAGTGGTTCCAAGATTGATATGATCATCATCGCACACTCCCTATACTTTCGGGATTAGTGTTAAACCCAAATAAATGTTATTTGGCGTTTGTGTTGAGCATAAATATGATTTGATCATGTTTATTGCAATACGGTTATTCATTTAAAGTCAGAGAATAAATGTTGTTCTGTTTACATGAATAAAACCTTCGGTGGTCATACACCCAATGAAATTAGTTTATTGGATCTCGATCGTAGTGATACACATAATCATAAATCATAGTGATACACATAATCATAATATTGATGCCAAAAGATGCAAAGTTGATAATGATAGTGCAACTTATTTGTGGCACTGCCGTTTGGGTCATATCGGTAAAAAGCGAGTGAAGAAACTCCATGCTGATGGGTTTTTGGAATCACTTGATTATGAATCATTTGATGCTTGCGAACTGTGCCTTTTGGGCAAGATGACTAAAACTCCGTTCTCCGGAACAATGGAACGAGCTACTGACTTATTGGAAATAATACATACCGATGTATGTGATCCGATGAGTGTTAAGGCTCGTGGCAAGTATCGTTATTTTCTGACCTTCACAAGATG
Organism: Triticum dicoccoides; assembly: GCF_002162155.2. Classification (NCBI taxonomy): domain Eukaryota; kingdom Viridiplantae; phylum Streptophyta; class Magnoliopsida; order Poales; family Poaceae; genus Triticum; species Triticum dicoccoides. Next base: position 600,757,595 of record NC_041391.1, read on the forward strand.
ATTTGAGTAGATATAGGTATATCTACTTGATGAAACATAAGTATGAAATAATTGAAAGGTTCAAAGAATTTCAGAGTGAAGTGGAAAAATCATCGTAACAAGAAAAATAAAGTTTCTACGATCTGATCGTGGAGACGAATATTTGAGTTATGAGTTTGGTCTTCATTTGAAACAATGTGAAATAGTTTCGCAACTCACGCCATCTGGAACACCACAATGTAATGGTGTGTCCGAACGTCGTAATCGTACTTTACTAGATATGGTGCGATCAATGATGTCTCTTATCAGTTTACCACTATCGTTTTGGGGTTATGCTTTAGAGATGGCCGCATTCACGTTAAATAGGGCACCATCAAAATCCGTTGAGACGACGCCTTATGAACTGTGGTTTGGCAAGAAACCAAAGTTGTCGTTTCTTAAAGTTTGGGGCTGCGATGCTTATGTGAAGAAACTTCAACCAGATAAGCTCGAACCTAAATCGGAGAAATGTGTCTTCATAGGATACCCAAAACAAACAGTTGGGTATACCTTCTATCACAGATCCGAAGGCAAGACATTCGTTGCTAAGAATGGATCCTTTCTAGAGAAGGAGTTTCTCTCGAAAGAAGTGAGTGGGAGGAAAGTAGAACTTGATGAGGTAACTGTACCTTCTCCCTTATTGGAAAGTAGTTCATCACAGAAATCAGTTCCAGTGATTCCTACACCAATTAGTGAGGAAGTTAATGATGATGATCATGAAACTTCAGATCAAGTTGCTACCAAACCTCGTAGGTCTTCCAGAGTAAGATCCGTACCAGAGTGGTATGGTAATCATGTTCTGGAAGTCATGTTACTAGACCATGATGAACCTACGAACTATGAGGAAGCGATGATGAGCCCAGATTCCACGAAATGGCTTGAGGCCATAAAATCTGAGATATGATCCATGTATGAGAACAAAGTATGGACTTTGATTGACTTGCTCTATGATCAGCAAGCCATGTTAAATAAATGGATCTTCAAGAGGAAGACGGACACTGATAGTAGTGTTACTATCTACTAAGCTCGACTTGTTGCGAAAGGTTTTCGACAAGTTCAAGGTGTTGAATACGATGAGATTTTCTCACTCGTATCGATGCTTAAGTCTGTTCGAATCATGTTAGGAATTGCCACATTTTATGAAATCTGGCAAATGGATGTGAAAACTGCATTCCTCAATGGATTCTTTAAAGAAGAGTTGTATATGATGCAACCAGAAGGTTTTGTCGATCCTAAAGGTGCTAACAAAATGTGCAAGCTCCAGCATTCCATCAATGGACTGGTGCAAGCATCTCGGAGTTGGAATATACGCTTTGATGAGTTGATCAAAGCATATGGTTTTATACAGACTTTTGGAGAAGCCTGTATTTACAAGAAAGTGAGTGGGAGCTTTGTAGCATTTCTAATATTATATGTGGATGACATATTGTTGATTGGAAATGATATAGAAATTCTGGATAGCATTAAAGGATACTTGAATAAGAGTTTTTCAAAGCAAGACCTCGTTGAAGCTACTTACACATTGAGCGTCAAGATCTATATAGATAGATCAAGACGCTTGATAAGATTTTTCAATGAGTACATACCTTGATAATTTTTTTGAAATAGTTCAAAATGGAACAGTCAAAGAAGGAGTTCTTGCGTGTGTTGCAAGGTGTGAAGTTGAGTAAGACTCAAAACCTGACTATGGCAGAAAATAGAAAGAGAATGAAAAGTCATTCCCTATGCCTCAGTCATAGGTTCTATAAAGTATGCTATGCTGTGAACCAGACCTATTGTATACCTTGCTCTGTGTTTGGCAAAGGAATACAATTTTGATCTAATAGTAGATCACTGGATAGTGGTCAAGAATATCCTTAGTGAGGACCAAGGAAATACTTCTCGATTATGGAGGTGATAAAAGAGCCCGTTGTAAAAAATTACATCGGTGCAAGCTTTTACACCGGTCCAGATGACTCTAAGTCTCAAATCTGGATACATATTGAAACTGGGAGCAATTAACTAGAGTAGCTTCGTGCAGAGCATTGTAGACATAATAATATTTGAAAAATACATACAACTCTGAATATGACAGACCTGTTGACTAAACTTCTCTCACAAGCAAAACATGATCATACCTTAGTACTCTTTGGGTGTTAATCACATAACGATGTGAACTAGATTATTGACTCTAGTAAACCCTTTGGGTGTTGATAACATGACGATGTGAACTATGGGTATTAATCACATACAGATGTGAATATTGGTGTTGAATCACATGCTGATGTGAACTAGATTATTGACTCTAGTGCAAGTGGGAGACTGAAGGGAATATGCCCTAGAGGCAATAATAAAGTTATTATTTATTTCCTTATATCATGATAAATATTTATTATTCATGCTAGAATTGTATTAACCGGAAACATAATACATGTGTGAATACATAGACAAACAGAGTGTCACTCGTATGCCTCTACTTGACTAGCTTGTTGATCAAAGATGGTTATGTTTCCTAACCATAGACATGTGTTGTCATTTGATTAACGGGATCACATCATTAGGAGAATGATGTGATTGACATGACCCATTCCGTTAGCCTAGCACTTGATCGTTTAGTATGTTGCTATTGCTTTCTTCATGACTTATACATGTTCCTGTAACTATGAGATTATGCAACTCCCGTTTACCGAAGGAACACTTTGGGTGCTACCAAACGTCACAACGTAACTGGGTGATTATAAAGGAGTACTACAGGTGTCTCCAAAGGTACATGTTGGGTTGGCGTATTTCGAGATTAGGTTTTGTCACTCCGATTGTCGGAGAGGTATCTCTGGGCCCTCTCGGTAATGCACATCACTATAAGCCTTGCAAGCAATGTGGCTAATGAGTTAGTTGCGGGATGATGCATTACGTAAAGAGTAAAGAGACTTGCCGGTAATGAGATTGAACTAGGTATTGGATACCGACGATCGAATCTCGGGCAAGTAACATACCGATGACAAAGGGAACAACGTATGTTGTTATGCGGTTTGACCGATAAAGATCTTCGTAGAATATGTGGGAGCCAATATGAGCATCCAGGTTCCGCTATTGGTTATTGACCGAGAATAGTTCTAGGTCATGTCTACATTGTTCTCGAACCCGTAGGGTCCGCACGCTTAAGGTTTCGATGATAGTTATATTATGAGTTTATAAGTTTTGATGTACCGAAGGAGTTCGGAGTCCCGGATGAGATCAGGGACATGACGAGGAGTCTCAAAATGGTCGAGACGTAAAGATCGATATATTGGACGACTATATTCGGAGTTCGGAAAGGTTGCGAATGATTCGGGTATTTTTCGAAGTACCGGAGAGTTACGAGAATTCGCCGGGGAGTATATGGGCCTTATTGGGCCATACGGGAATAGAGGAGAGAGGCCGAAAGGAAGGAGGCGCGCAGCCCCCCTCTGGTCCGAATTGGACAAGGGGTGCGGCCCCCTTTTCCTTCCTCCTCTCCCCCTCTTTCCCCCTTCTCCTACTCCAACAAGGAAGGACGCGCCCCTACTAGGCCGGCCGCCCCCTCCCCCCTTTCTCCTTTATATACGGGGGTAGGGGGCACCTCTAGGCACAACAACAACTGATCCCTTTGATCTCTTAGCCGTGTGCGGTGCCCCCCTCCACCATAATCCGCCTCGATAATATCGTAGCGGTGCTTAGGCGAAGCCCTGCGTCGGTAGTACATCAAGATCGTCACCACGCCGTCGTGCTGACGGAACTCTCCCTCGAGACTCGGCTGGATCGGAGTTCGAGGGACGTCATCGAGCTAAATGTGTGCTAGAACTCGGAGGTGCCATAGTTTCGGTGCTTGATCGGTCGGGCCGTGAAGACGTACGACTACATCAACCGCGTTGTTCTAACGCTTCCGCTTTCAGTCTACGAGGGTACGTGGACAACACTCTCCCCTCTCGTTGCTATGTCATCACCATGATCTTGCGTGTACGTAGGAATTTTTTTGAAATTACTACGTTCCCCAACAGCATATGTAGTTAGTTCTGATGTAAGTCTTGCTGGGTACATTTGTACTCATGTTTGCTTAATTTATGTTTTTGCACAGAGACTTTAGTCTTGCTAGTAGTTCCGCGTGGACTTCGACGTTTAGCTTGTTACCTCAGCTACGATCTTGTGCCCTCGGCAGGATCTGGTAGATAGTCAGGCTTCTCAGCCTTTTTCATTTGTAGATGTCTGTACTCAGACATGTTAAGCTTTCGCTTGTGCTTTGACTTGTGTGCTCTGAATGCTGGGTCATGAGACCCATGTTTGTAATATCTCGCTCCTCGGAGCCTATTGAATAAAATACTTGAGTTGTAGAGTCATGTTGTGATGCCATGTTGTATTTGCACATATCGAGCATATTGTGTGTATGTTATTGAAATGCTTGGTATATGTGGGATCTGACTATCTAGTTGTTTATCCTTGGTAGCCTCTCTTACCGGGAAATGTCTCCTAGTGCTTCCACTGAGCCTTGGTAGCTTGCTACTGCTCCGGAACACTTAGGCTGGCCGACATGTGTCCTTCTTCGTTCCTGTGTCTGTCCCTTCAGGGAAATGTCACGCGGTGTCTACCGGAGTCCTGTTAGCCTGCTACAACCCGGTTTACCGGAGTCCTGCTAGCCCAGTTGCTACAGCCCAGATTCACTTGCTGATGACCGGCACGTTCATTGCTGGGTCATGTATGCATGTCCCTGTAAGTTAGTGCCACTTTGGGTTCACGACTAGCCATGTCAGCCCGGGCTCCTTGTCATATGGATGTTAGCGACACTATCATATACGTGTGCCAAAAGGCGCACATGGTCCCGGGCCTGGTAAGGCGACACCCATGGGAATACCGTGCGTGAAGCCACAAAGTGATATGAGGTGTTACATGCTAGATCGGTGTGCCATTAAGTCAGGGTGCTGACAGCTTTGGTATCAGAGCTTGACTACCTGTAGGATTACCAAGCCAAACTAGTCGAAGTTGAGTCTAGAAATGCTTTTGTTATATGTAGGGGAATTGATTGTGGGATGGAGTGTAAGGCTCTTTTTACTCCTTTATCTCATGCCCTTCTGATCCGAGCTATCTTATCTTTCCTACGGGACTAAGGAACTAGGCTTTCTCTTCTCTCTATCAGGTTCACGTGTTACTAATCCGTAGACCTATAGGATTGGTGGTTTTAAGCCTCAGTTCAGTTCCTACTACTTCCCTGTATTCATAGTTGATCCCAGAACCTTGATATTGTGCTTCTGAGTGGTTATGCCACCACTTTTCAAGATGTCTCAAACCTTTTTGAGCATTTACAGCTGTTATGCTGTCCGAGTCATCCCAGGTCTCTAAACAGTCCGATGCATTTGCAAATCCCTTCTTCCCGTTCCCAATGTCCTTTTGGTCAGATTAATCACACAAATCAGTGATTTGAGCTATTTTATTGCCTCGACATATATGTTGGAGCTATTACTATGACCATACGTGTCTTAGAGGATCACCTAGTAATCTAGCCATGTTTTGTGTTCCAGTGTGATGATTCTGGCCATCGTTTTCGAAAGCATCTCGTGATGTTATTATTTAGTAGGTATTCCATTCCTGGGTTTTGAAGCCGAGATTCACCCTACTTACTTGTTGTTGATAGTGTTGCTAGTTCCTTTAGGATATTAGTAACCTTTGTGATAGTCCTCGAGGTCCGTGGTATTTTCTTCTTCCAAATACCATGAACTGCTTATGGCAGAAGTTCTTCTGAACCAAAAGATCACAACCAGAGTGCTCTTAATGGGTCCTCCATTCTACATTGTGATTCTGCCAATTCTACCTTTCTGCATTGGGTTATCCGGAAGAAATGTTGAGCTTTGCTCGACATACTAATCAATGCATCCACAACTCAGAAAGATAATTGTCCGTCTTTAGTTGTTATCCTGCCCTCGTCTATCATCTGATAGTCAGGAGTAAATGTGCATTCATGTTCATCATTGCATTTTACTCTTGAGGTCCGTCAAGCCATTATATTCCAGAATGACTAGGAGAAACAAGCTCCAGTGCCTCATCCATGTCTAGGATTGGGCCAAAGCAGTTGTATTGCGCAGATCAAAATGCCAATCCATCTTTTGATCCTATTCTACCCTGAAGTATTACCCACTTTATGTTAGGAATGTTGTGAGAAATGCACCAACTCTTACGAATTCTTGATGCAGTGATACTTCTTGCCATCATTGTTCATTCCTCGGTTTCGTGTTATTGAAACCGGAATAACGACAAGTGAATCATAATGTGTGCAATCAATACTCCTAGCAACCCCGTTGCTTGGTAGTCAACGGACAATAATCTCATTCCTAGCGTGTTGGTTGTTGAATCATCACCCTAAGGTTGTTCGTGCCACCTACTCCATTTTCCCTGGTGCACTCTTCGGTCAAAACTTAGGATTTGTGTCAATCCTTTCTTAATTGATCACATCATCCTACCTCGAAAGCAAGATTTTTCTCGAGCTTAATAACATATCGGTGGTTCGTGATTTTCTGAATATCTTCTCGGAAGTACCACCAGATTGTTCCCTGACTGTTATATTGAGCTCGTGATCAAGTTGGTTTCTTGTAAACCACCCATTGTCCAAGAATCTGTGTTGGATAACCCTAAGCTAGTTGGTCAAGCATAAACAACAACTTGGAGAGTTGAAGGATAAAAGCCTTGCCTAACTTAGTTCGTTTCTAAGGGATACCTTCTGCATGAGTGTGTTGAAGAAAGATGATATCTTCATCGATTGATCCTTGTGGTCAGTTGTTAAATCTGTCGTCTTGTCCAAACCTTGATTTGAGTGTGGGCTATCGTCAAATCAAATCAGAACCAACGATATTCGTAATGTTGTCTCACTCGTGGTTGTTTCCTCGAGCATACACCATTATATCCTTTGGTTTGGCCAATGCTATCACCTTGTTCACTTAGTCATGGAATTCCATTTTATGGAAATCCCGATAAATTGTTGCTGAGCCCTCGACAACATCCTTATTTTCTCCATGATTTTGTTGGACATCAAGCTAGTGTTGGAAACTTTGTAAACAATGCCTTCGTGTTCTGTCCATGAGGTATATGTTTGGATGAGATAAGTGACTTCCTCTAATTCACGTGTATTTGATGTAAGTTGCCACCGTGAATTTGAGAAAGTTTGTTTTGCTTCCTTTGGAATCATCCCAAGTCAGCCATGCCTGTGCGAAGTATTCTATGGTCTGATAGACTGATCATCTTCATTCCATATGTATTTCCTATCACACCAAGCCACTGATTGATTTGTTCAAGGATAATAAGTTCTAAGTGCTAGTCCTGAAGGTACCAGACAGACTTGTACAAGATTCTGTTACCCTCGATGATGGTTCCCAACCAAAACCCGGTAGTGTTTTGTTGTAAGACTACTATGTGGTCATGCTTGTCTGGGACAGCGTGTCCATATGTATGTAGCAGAACCAGCTCATGTTTTGGAGCTCACTACCATAGTTCATTTCCCGAGAATCTCGCAAAAACATCTCGTCGATTTGTGTTGCAACTTTTCTTTTCAGACATGTTGAGTCTGAAGCATCCTGCTTCTAACCAGATTTGAATCTCAGGCAGATATGATGGTTGGAACATTCCCAACATTTGCATTCTGTTCCCAGCCTGCACCCCGTCGTGCCAATTTCCCATGGGTTGTCCTTCTTAATAGTTGTTGTCCAGGATCATCTTTTAAAGTGGACTTACCATGAGTCCCATCCATTTCCGGTGATAAGCAAAAATCATCCATTGCGTTGTCTTCGACAAGGTATTCCACATCATCCATCCTAGTTTGAGTATGCCATTCCTCCGAGCTCCTTCAAATGATCGATTGTGATTGCCTTAGGCTAGTATAAAGAGTTTTAATGATCTTTGTATCAAAAGTAATTCTTTTTGCCACTTAAGGGAATAATTCTACGAGTCACCTTCCCTGGAGTGTCCCGTTATGGTATCATGGCAACTCAACTCCTCGCTACATTGACATTGTTCACCACCTTTTTAAGTGTGGAACTATCGCCTATCTAGTGAACCTTCATCATTTGTTTCACTCCATCACTCTAGATGTATGCTTTGTGTCTCAGCTCAAGAGATGTTCCTATGTCTCGTTCCGTAAGTTGATCTTGTGATCATTAAGACGATCTATCCTTGCAGAGTTGTCTCTTTCCACGTGTTGGATGAAGATCCCAAAAACAAAGACGTCAAGACCAATATGATGCAATGGATCAACATCTCCGAGAAGGGAAGTTGAATCGTGAAGATCATATTAGCTTTGTGTCCGCTCTGTCTTCTTACCTCACGCCTTGAATCTCGGGACGAGATTCTTGTTTAGTGGGGGTGAGTTGTCATAGCGCTAGAATAATGCTTGTACTTAGTGGCATTGCATCCATGCATCATGTCTAAATTCTGAAAGTTGAACTGAGGAAATTTGAAAGCCTCAATAATTTAATTAAAAGAACGGCAAATAACCCTGGAAAATGCATCCAATGTTTCCAAAATGCTCTTCAATGATGTTTAATATTTTTGGCAAGGGTTTTGGTCCAAACCAAAAATATGGAACATTTTTTGAGGAATTATTTTGGCCATTCGGATTTAAATCAATAAGTATTTGAGTTGGATTTAATTCTTCTATAAAAGAATTGCAAGTCCAACAATTCTGAAAATTTGTGAGTGGCTCTTAATATATTATATCTAGCCACATAATAATTTCTAGAAGCTAAAAAATAGTTTGTTTTGAAAACCAAATTAAAAGAAACTGCAGAAAAGGAAAACAGACAAAAAAACTAATAAAAAGCAGAAACCCTTACCTGGGCCACTTATCTGGCGGCCCATCTGCACCGGCCCAGCTGACTGGCGCTGCCAGTTGTCGTCTTCACTGTGCCAGGAGGACGCTGGGCACGTGTGAGGGAGTCCTGGATTAGGGGGTATCTGGACAGCCGGACTATATACTTTGGTCGGACTGATGGACCGTGAAGATACAAGACTCAAGACTTCGTCCCGTGTCCGGATGGGACTCTCCTTTGCGTGGAAGACAAGCTTGGCGATCCGGATAATAGATCTCCTTCTTTGTAACCGACTTTGTGTAAACCCTAGCCCCCTCCAGTGTCTATATAAACCGAAGGGTTTAGTCCATGGAGGGACAATCATAATCATCATAGGCTAGCTTCTAGGGTTTAGCCTCTACGATCTCGTGGTAGATCAACTCTTGTAATACTCATATCATCAAGATCAATCAGTAGGGTTTTACCTCCATTGAGAGGGCCAGAACCTGGGTAAAACATCGTGTCCCTGGCCTCCTGTTACCATTAGCCTTAGACGCACAGATCGGGACCCACTACCCGAGATCCGCAGGTTTTGACACCGACATTGGTGCTTTCATTGAGAGTTCCTCTGTGTCGTCGCTTCAAGGCTTGATGGCTCCTTCAATCATCAACAACAACGCGGTCCAGGGTGAGACTTTTCTCCCCGGACAGATCTTCGTGTTCGACGGCTTCGCACTGCGGGCCAATTCGCTTGGCCATCTGGAGCAGATCGACAGCCACGCCCCTGGCGAGCCGGTCAGATTCGGAAACTTGAACTACACGGACGATATCCGTGGAGACTCGATCTTCGACGGATTCGGGCCTGCGACAGGAGCGCCGAACAGTCAGGACGAGCACAACTTAGACCTGCTGTCGGGCAATACTCGGGATATCGCACCTGCAGGAGCTCCGGACCTAAATCTGGGGCAGATCGCGTCGTCCGAGGACGGGTGGATGGACCCCACCACAGAGGCCACACACTCATCGATAGTAGAGCCGAGCACATACTTCACCCCCAAGGAAGCCTGCGTCTCCGGACCCCCAGACGGGTGTCCGGCTGTAGGTTCCAGACTGTGCACCCCCGAGCCTGCCGATTCTGGTCGGGCTCCGATAATGGAATTCACCGCCGTAGATATCTTCCGGCACTCGCCCCTCGGTGACATGCTGAATTCATTAAGGTCTCTCTCTTTGTCAGGAGATGCTTGGCCGAACTATGACCGGCTTGAGGGGGAAGAAGGCGACGAAGAAATTCGTTCCCCACCCACCACCCACTTCATAGCCATTGTCGACAACGTAACAGACATGCTTGCACTACAAAAAATACACTTCTGTGATGATATGTGTTTGTCACAGTAGGGCACTTTTTTTGTCATGCATGTACATCCATGACAAATTTATGACAGAATCAAGATAGTCATACCTGTGCTGTCGTAGAAGTGTTCCATGACATTACCAAAATTATCATCACGGAAGTGTCCACTTCCATGACAATAAATCGCGCGTCATAGAAGTGCTTTCGTCAAGGGTGACCGACACGTGGCATCCACCGTAATGGAACGCCGTTAAGCTATCGGGTTGGGTTTTGGATCCGATAACCCGTTAATAGCCCCGACCAATGGGGATTTTCCATGTGTAAAATCATCATTGGCTGGAGGAGACACGTGTCAGGTCCGCGCTGGCACAGGTATCACTCATCCAATGGGCGAGACGCGCCTATGATATGTTCACACGTGGACCGGCCCATCAAGTTTAAATGGGCCGGCCCAACTAAAGGCCCACAAGATTTTGCGGACCATAATGGGCCGTCCCAGCTAAAGGCCCATAAGATTTTGCGGACCATAATGGGTTGGCCCAGCTAAAGGCCCATAAGATTTTGCAGGCCATAATGGGCCGGCCCAGGTAAAGGCCCACAAGATTTTTGTGTGCCATAATGGGCCAGCCCAGGTAAAGGCCCACAAGATTATTGCGGATCATAATGGGCCGGCCCGGCTAAAGGCCCACGAGATTTCGCCGACATTAATGGGCCGACCCAGCTATAGGCCCACAAGAATTTGAGGACCCTTGTAGGCCGAACCATTAACTCGCTGCCATGTTTTGGGCCAAATGTCGGCCCATATTTGATCTGGTCCATTAATGGCCTGCCACGTTTCGGGCCTAATAGTGGCCCATATGAGATCCGGCCCGTTAAAAGCCTACCACGTTCTGGGCCAAATTACTGCCCAAATCAGGTCCGGCCCTTTAAGAGGCTATGGGCTCAATTATGGCCCATATCAGATTCGGCCCGTCAACTGGACACTATGCTTTTGGGCCCACTTGCTAAAGGCCCACTTAGTAATTCAGCCTGATATTAGTTTTGGCCTCTTAAGGGACCATTTAACATTTCGGCCCTATATTAATTTTGGCCTGTTAAATGCCCGTCATATAGTTGGGCCTAACTACGGCCCGGTTTGCATCCGGCCTGCTCGCAGCCGATATCTGATTGGGCCAAACAAGGACTGAGACAATTTTGGCCTATTAAAAGCCCGTGATTTGATTCGCACAATCATGGGCCGGGGTTCATTTCGGGCTGCTGCCGGCCCGTTAGCTGTTCGGCATGTTTCAGGCCCAACCTACATCGTGATTGCATGACGGCCCGATTATGTACCGTAATTTTACGGTTTGGCCGGTATACTGCAAAGACAGGATATATATACAGTAAAATAACTGCAACATCGTGAATAAGAAAAAACCTAGACTATACAATAAAGAAATTACAGCATATTACATCCACTGGGCATCAAAGTTTGCCACTATGATAATAAAGCACAAGCAGACAGCAGATTACATACACTGGGCATCATAGATCGCCACCAGTGCAAATAAACACGCCGACAAAATAATATACAAAACCGACAACACTTCAATAGAGTTCAAGAAAGGTTAGCCCTGCTGGGGAGCTGCAGCGCAAGCAACTGAGCAAGATGATGAGACTGCGCTTGTTCAACACTTAAATCTTCCTCACTCTGAAAGATAAACAAGCAGACAGATGACAGGTTTTGCACATAAAAGTATCAGTGCTGACAATTCATCACATTTCTCACTGACGAATAAAGTGACACAGTTTAAAATTGCATTAAAACAATATGGTATTGTTCAGGTCAAGACATGGCAGGAAATGACATTGTGAAGGAGTTGGCAGCTTCACGACACCACTGGATTACAGATCAAGAACTCATAAGTATCAATGGTTAGTGTGCTGTCAATTTATCCCATTTCAGATTGGCAAATAAAGAGACGGTTTAAATAATACTCCCTCCGTCCGGAATTACTTGTCATCAAAATGGATGTGTCTAGAACTAAAATACATCTAGATACATCTATTTCAATGACAAGTATTTTCGGACGGAGGGAGTAGTAGAATGATATGACATTGTTCATAGTTAAGACACTGCAGAATATGACATTGTGCTGTAGTGGGTAGGTTCACCACACCACTGAATTACGGATGAAGAACAGAAGCATACATGCAGTGCAAAAGAAGATCACTTGCTCTGTATAGTTTAATTTACATGGTATGAATAAGGAACTTGGTTGTACAACTGAAAACTTAAACTGAGAAAGGACAAACTTTTGTTTACGAACTACATAATACACTTTAAACATGCAATTTGATGCAAACACCAAAAATAAACAACTGTTGCAGTCATGCCTAACCAAATATATACAACAAAGTTTGAAGGCTTGAGATGGACAAAATTACATTATTGGTGAAGAAAGGCTCTATAAAGGCCTTGTCCATGTTGATGGGGGGGGGGCAATTCAAGAAGTTTACCACAGAATCTTCTTCATAAGCATTGCCTTTATTTTACATTTTGTTAAGAGTAAATATAGATGTGATAATATACGAAAAATGGAGAATATTTAAGATAAGATGAAGAGTGATGCTACATAACCAAGTAGCTATAAATGTAATGCAGCGATACATGCAAAAGGTACAACCAAGAGCAATGCACAGCTAAACTTCTTCAGTACCAACCTTATGGTAAGAGTAAATATAGATCTGATGTGTAGAAAATGGAGGGCAAAGGAAAATAAGCTGTAGAGTGATGGTACATGAACAACTACCTGTCATATAAGTACACTTATAAAGGACAACATGTACTTACAAGAACAATGCAGAGCTAAAAAAACATTGGCATTGGATATATTCTACACTAATGTAACCATTCATACAGATCAGATAATTTGGAGCGAACAATTGATAAGCAAGCTATCATGCATACTGCTGTCACATAATGAACCAGGTATGTATGCAAGTACAGTGATACAGGACAACAGGTACTAACAAGAACAATGCAGTGGGCAACATATTTGCGATATCCTGTCGTTCCTTTCAAACAGGAATTCTTCTTCGAGCAGATTTCCTGCAAAAAAGATCTGTAAGGCACATGCGGAAAAGTAGAAGTTCAAATTGTCATGTGATTTCATAGACAATACCTCATCCTGGGAACGAGACCAGTGCATAACAAGGTTTTTCCATTCAATGTCTTCTAAATTTAGCATAGGAGACTTCACCGGAAATTCATTTATAGACTTGCCACCAAAGTGTGATTTCCTCAGGTAACACCGATACTGCTGCAATGCTTCTTTGAAAAGCACAAGCAAGCTTTTCTCGTCATGACTATCCAGATTGACCCTCGCCTAGTTACAACAATGTAATGTAAATCATTGATGTGTTCAATCAGCAGAAAACAGGAAAATAATAACCATGAATAATAGCACTTACACGTAAGTTGGACAGGAAGATGTGAAAATGGTGTTTGTCTTCACAATAATCTTCCCATGATGGGAATATATGCATGTAGTCCCTAACAACATTGAAAGCATTGTCTTTTAAACTGGGAATAAATGGAATGGGGTTCCAATCTACAGGAATTGGCCATCTCTGCAGTTGGGATAGGTCTTTGGCCGGTGGACTTGTTGTACTTTTTGCTGGAGTGGGATTTTTCTGTGGTACAGCTGGTGCTATGGCAGATGAAACCGGTATACCTTTTGCTGGAGTGCAGGTCCTGTGTGGTGGGGCTAGTGGTGTGGCCAGTGAAGTATGGGTACAGTCTGCCGGAGTCGGTCCTACGTTTTGTGTCACTGGTTGTACAGCCAATATAAGTGGGGTGCTGTCTGATTTCTTCGGCACCACCATGTTTTTCAAGGACTTTGCTGGTGCTCCTTCAGGTTCGGCAATCACCCTCTTCCTTTTTGATGTCTGATGTACACGAACAACATTTGAGTGGAAAACATGGTATGATGACAGATGGAATATGTATTGATAATGGATGGGCATGGCATCTCGACATATATGATGAGTAAACTAAGCAGATGGCGGTGCAACAAAGTAGAAGAAATGCAAGACAACATATGCAAGATACCCACAAACAATAAAACATCGGCAAATTAGAAGGCACCTTGATGGGTGAACAGGACAGGCCATCTGCCTTTGACTCCTCGAGGTTAGAATAGTCATTAGGATCATATTCTGAACAAGAGTCAACAGGTGGGGAGCGTATGAGTTTCATTGCATCCAGAATGGCACTCAATGCCTTGGTGCCAATTTTGTAAGTCATTGCAGTGTTTAGCTTCAAGAGTGGAATGCTGCTAGTGCCACACAAAGCAGCTACACAGATCATAGTGTAGATATAAAGGGAAAACTTTAAGCATCAGAGTAAAATCAGCAAAGTGGAACTTGCTGGAATATATGTGCTAGTATTGCCGCTACAGCTAGAAAGGCTTCGGATACCAGCTCTCTTCAAGTGAAGGTGCGGTACTGTTAATATGAGTGTAACTCTCAAAGGCGACACAGCTCCGCACATTTCCTTGCTATTCTTATAGGATTCAAGTGGGCAGGCCACTACAAATCCTATTCCTATGTTTACAAGATCCTATGAATCAAAGAGGCTCAAAGTGTCCTTCACAACCAACCGTATAGACCTCTACTGCAAATGTCCCTGCTCATCTTCAGTACAAGGAACATACTGTACTACTAGCATACTCCCTCCGTTCCAAAATATAAGTCTTGGTAGAGATTTCCACTATGGATCACATACAGATGTATCCAGATACATTTTAGAGTGTAGATTCACTCATTTTGATCCACATGTAGTACATGGTGGAATCTATACAAAGACTTGTATTTAGGAACAAAGAGAGTAAATATTCAAGAAGAACGGAAGAGGAACATGGTAAAGAAGAGCAAGCAGATTTTGAATAATAAAATGTTGGTTGCGCAGTGCCCACACATGATGAACCAGAGCGCATTAAGAATGCAACTCCCAGCTGTCTCTCGACCATTTTAGGCGGTTGGATGAAGATCCTACGTCTCCTAACCCTTCTTTTTCCTCATCTCTGATTCTTCCCATACAAAACACCGCACGGGCCGCCGGACGGACCACCGGCCCCACCGCCTATGTTCCTCCGCCACCCCCACCCCCCACCCATGTCGAGTTTTCTTCGTTCGGCGAGGCCCCACAACCACCCGAGCCCCTTGGATTGCACCGGCGAACTCCGGCGAGCTCTGAAAAATCGACTGACCCAATTTTGAAATTTAGTCTACTGTGATTTAACTAGTGTGGAATATAAAAGGGGAAAACCAGAAGCATTGGGAGTATAGTGTTGAGCATGCCATGGCGGATCTGAAGGTGCAAACCGGACAAAGGCAACTTCACAACTAAGACAAGAAATCAGAGTAAAGCAGTGGCGATCTATTTTCTTGCTGAGATAAATAAGTTGAGCAGATACGAAAGAGTACCGCCTCTGGTGCAGCGCCGTGTACGCATCTGCTGAGAATTTGATGGTGCTGCGGTAGCAATGTCTGTTGGCGGCGTGGAAGCAGATCTAGGAGGGTAGACGGTGGCGGCGGGGCGCGGTGGACGAGACAATCGTAGGGCGGTGCCGACAAGGTGGACGACGGCGGGGATGAAGCGAGAGGACGAGATGCAAGGATCCCGGTCTGAAGGCGTGGATGAGAGAGGTCTATCTCTTGTAATGGACGGCGGCATCGCGGTATCAGCTCCGGCATAGTGGAGGAGGACGGCGGTGGATGGGGCAGCGGACGGAGGAGGGTGGGGTGGAGAGGGTGTTTTGGCGCCCACGGAGTACGAATGGGGAAAAGGGAGGCAGAGAGGAAGGGGGGAACCATGTATTCAGGGCACGCTTGTCTCCAATGCGAGAAAATTTACAAACTTAGCCCCCATTTCAAATTTCTACTACATCACAACAACATTAGTCGGTTGGGGATAGGGCGGTAATCTCGCATACACTGAATATTTGCCGGCGAGAGTTTGTTTTTGGTGCCCACCGTGTATGAATATGAATTGGGGAGGGAGTCGATTTTGGCCGAGGGCACACTCTGTTTTGGCGCCCACCATGTATGAATCCGGGTGAGAGGCGGTTACGTCACGTTTGGGTGAAATTACAAACCTACCCCTATCGAAACCTATAAAAATCCAGCAGATAGACTTTGCGTGGCAGGGATAGGCAGTAGTGATTTCCATCTCGCAGATTTTGGTTTTGGGTGGTTACTGTGACTTTCCCCGCTTCGTTCAAATTTTGCAGACTACACATTTACCGTGCCAACTCAATTCGAATCCCGTTTGTATTCTACTATTTTTTTCGGGCGGGATCCATTTTCAATTGGAATTACATTCTACATACATCATTTTTTTATATATACTTTCAGAAGCACAACAAAGAATTCTTCTCCTTTATATGTATAATATGATTTACAAATACAACGATCTTGAAATCTTAAGGTTGAATTCGAAAAAATTTAACCAAATTATGTTCTACTAAAATGTATGGATCAGTAATATCTACATATTAAATAACATAGATGTGCATGAATTCATATGAGTATGCTTGTTTGATAGATCAATTTTGGTTTGAGTATGGATTACATGTATCATCATCTCGAATTCAAATATTTGAATCCCTTTTTTGTTCACTCCTTTCACGCCCATCTCTCTCGCATGCATGCTCCTTTAGGTAGCTATCACTCTCTTTTCTCCAGCTCACCCGCACGCTCACTTCATGTTTCTCCTATCCTCACAAACATGGTCTCTCGACGTCTCCCTTGAGAAGTGTCACACTCTCCCTATCATTATACATTACACGGTTTTCATTATCTCTCACGTCTCTACTGTTCTCTGGTATCACTCGGTACCTAAGCTTTCTTTTTCACCTCCACACACACAGTCTCCACTCGTCTTTCACTTTGTCTTTCTCTCTATGGGATTCTCTCACACACCCTATATGTCTCTACATATGACTCATACCACTAAAATTACTCTCTCTCTCTCTCTCTCTCTCCTATAGACACAACATTTGTTGTGGTCTCCTTTTCGTCTACATCCCAGACTGACATTATTCATTTGTTTACCGATCAGACAACTCTGACTACCGTTTCCTCTCTCTCTCTCACAAACACACACACACAACTCCTGCTTCCACTCCCCTTCCCGACTACCGTCTCTCTCTCACACACACAAAACTCTCGCTTTCGCACCCTGACTCGTATTTCTCTCACAAACATTTATCGACTAGCTAGCCTCTAGATAGGTTTATACACCCGCACACTCGTTCTTCCACCATCGCATACATGTCTCTCTACCGCTCCTTGTATCTATGTAGCTTTTTCTTCCCTTCTTGACACACACCCTCTCAATCGTGCACACACACACTATCGCCTCATTTTAAGCTGATACCTATCGCACACATACTACTTGTGTCTTTGTCACACATGCACTCCGTCCTCCTCCACTCTCCCTCTCTCTCACACACACATGGGATTTTTGCAACAACTAGCAAGATTCCCATGCGTTACACGGAACATCAAGATGCATTTGTATGAGTAGTTTATCTTGTGGGGGAAAAGGATGAACGAGGGAAGGCCTTATTTGCAAATGTGGAGAGGGGTGTGGGTATCTTTTTGCAAAATTGCCATAGTTTCCTTCCTATCCGTCAGATATAGATCGGACGGCCTATATTGCAGGATGGCAGGCACACGATCATCACCGACAATGCTTTTTATAAGAGTAGGGATAAAAAATAGAGTTGGTGATGATGGTGGGCCTGCCATCCTGCAATGTAGGTCGTCCGATTTATATCTGACGGATAGGAAGGAAAATATGGCAATTTACCCGCACTCTTCACCACATTTGCAGATAAGGCCTTCCCTCATTCATCCTTTTCTCCCACAAGATCTTGATGTTCCGTGCAACGCACAGGCATCTTGCTAGTAAGAGTAGAAATTAGACATATACCACTTCTCAAATCTTGAAACCAACAACATTCCTCCCTTATCTCATCAAAACCGCCAAAGGAATATATTTTGAGTGAAACATAACATATTTTTAGTGATATACGTATTTCAAAACTAGACTTTTTATTCTATCAAATCGGTGAATATGTATTAATCTACTTTGATCGTGTGGCAACGCAATTGCACATTGCTAGTAGTTATTATACTTTTTTGGACACCAGATAAACGGTGGAGTACATATACGAAGAGAAGAGGCGCACGCACGCAGTCGGCCTCTCGCCGTCTCGCACACATGAGTGTTACGTAAAGGCGACGTTAACAAATAAACCCTAAAACCCTAGGTGCACGATTGCTGCATTCGCGGGTACCGGGTATGTGGTGGAGCACCTTTGTAGGAGTTGATGGTCGGGACCACAGGTGAACGACTTGGAGCGCGGTGGCTCGCCAGTTGCCACAGATCAAGTAGCCACGTTTAAAATATCGTTTTTAGCGGGGTTAAGAGTTCCAATTTTCAATGGCACGTTATAAGTAGTAAGTAGTTTCTAGAACGATTGGTATGGAGCGAAAATGGAATTCATAGTACTACATACCTCCTTGGCGTATGGTTGTATGGGTTTATGTTGCGAGATGTTGAACCTGGTAGTTCTAGGGCAAATGCTATGGTTTATATTTAGATGCTGCTTTTCAGTAATCAGAAGGGGAAACCCTTCTTTGATTAAAAAAAACTACTACCTCCATTCTGGTTTACTAGTCCCCATCGTACTTTGGGTCAAAGTTTGTCCACGAATTTTACTTGTAAAATGTGAATGGAACGAGATTTTGTTATACCCAAACAAAAAAGGACTGGAGGGAGTGATTGCTCTGACACGGACGCGACCTCTCATAGCACAGGCATTGAACCAGCGCCCCAGCCAAGAGGGCCGCACTCGCTGCAGGCTCGGCTGAGCATGCCTCCTCGCCGCGTGCAACCAGCTTAAGACTGCGCCGCCTGCCTTCATTGAATCCGCGCGTGTGCCGGTAACACGTCCTTCCGCGAGCTGGCAGGCATTTTAGAACAGAAAAATGACTAAAATATAATTAATTTACGCATGGTCTTGACTTGTTGTGCTCGCACTGGTAGCAGGAACTAGTAGAGGTTTTTCTTTATTTATAACTCTCCTCACATTTTTTTGGCTTTGAAGTGAATCATGGCTGTGGACATTATGTATGAATGTGCAGATATCTGTGAACATGAGTTTGATGTGGAAGTTGAACTTGGAATGTCGGGCTTGCACGTGAACTATACCATGTCCAATGCTTCGTCTGTTATTGTTTGGAAAGTAATTGTTGTTATTACATGACCCGAAAAAAACATTTTGTGCCACATCAGTAGATGCATAGACATCACAACAGGCATGCTGACTCAATAAACATTTGAACCTAGCTATTATGAAGGAAATTTTGTATTGACAACCGTTTTAGATAGCAGGAGACGCCTAGCCTACTCTGCCTCTGCTAGCTTATTTCTGGCTTCTTCCATCTCTTCTTTGGCTTGGGTGAAGAGAGCATCTGATTGCTCTTTCCGCTTCTTCAGGAACTCAGCTACATTCTCAAGGGCTGCTGCACGCTTTCTTTCAGCCTTTACTAATGCCACGAGGACACGAACAACTGACGACTCCACCTGGCTTGTGTGTAATCTAGCATCATCTGGGAATTTGCACCTTGTGTCTAATCCAGCATCATTAGGGAACTGGCACCTTGTGTGTAATCCAGCCTCATTTTGGAAACATGATCTCGAGGTTAACCATACTTCCCTCCTCGCAGGAACTGCATCCTGACATGAAGTTACTTCTTTTCTAGATCAATACTCAGAGAAACCTAGATCCATTTAGTAGAAGCCAGATAAACAGAACTCGGAGAAGTGAATTCAAAAGGAAAAGAAATATAAAAGCAGACTACAAGGTGAGAACACCCACTTCCTACATCAAGTTAAAAATGAAAGCATTAGGATGATTAAGACTCGTCTTATTACACATCGAAGAACACCACGCTTAAGAGAAACAGAAACTACAACATATACACATCGAAGAACACGAGGCTAAATGAAAGTAATTGAAAGGGTGTTACTTACCAAAGCTCGTTTTACAGGTTCGGTGCAGCTCCTCTTTAACTTGCCATGCTCCTTGAAGATGTCCCGAATATCCCGTGTTTGGTCTTCATTGCTCCTCTGCATGTTCACACTCATGGTTTTAAAATCTAAACATGGCAAGAAAAATACTACTAGTAATACTCGCGCATCTTGTGGGCAACATTAAAGCACTCGTCTGCCATGTTAGAGCATCTCCAACAGAATCACAACGCGTGGCGCTTTAAAAAAGTGTTTATAGTGCTGAGATCGAGAAGTAGATACTAGAGAGTAGAGGATAGTTCTCAGCATAGACAGATAAAAAAAAGATAATTCAACTACTCCTCATTGTTTGACTCCTCCTCGGTGAAGGTGATGTCCTCTTCCAACGTCTGACTGTAGGCGTGAAGATACCGATCATCGTCGGATTCCCAGGATGACGCTGCTCCTAACCTCATGTTGAATTGAGCATCCGCTTTTCGCCTACGCTTGTCCTCGCGATAGGCGGCTCGCTCCGCCCGCCTCTTATCCCTCTCCGCCCTCCTTTGCACGTAGAACTCGCGCTCGTTGATGATGTCCTGCGGGAAGTGCTGGCGCCACAACGCAATGGCTTCCTCGTCCATCTCGGTGATGCCGAGACGGTGCTTTCGCCTCCGGTTGTCGCGACGATCCTCGTCGGTGCTAATCCGCGGCAGAGGCGTGAGCTCCTGCGCCCGCTCCTGCGTCGGCACGTTGGGGAAGTTCAATGTTCTATGAGGCCACCGGAGGTGCCACGCCGCCGCGTCGTACGCGCGGGCGGCCTCGTTGGCGGTGTCGAAATTGCCGAGGCCGAGGCGCATCCCGCGGAACCGGATCTCGGCGGAGAAGCCGCCGGAGGGGCGCGCGCGGACGCCGCAGTATCCCCAAGTTTCTCGACGACGCGGCGGCATGGTGGCGCGGCGGCGGTGAGGCAAAAAAGAGCGGAGAGAGAGCGGTGGCGAGGCACAAAGCGGTGGCAAGGCACAGAGTGGTGGGAGGGTGTTGGATTTTATAAAGCGCGTCGGACGCCGCGCGCCAAAACTAGCGCATGCCCGACCTCTTTTTCCCGCCCGCGCGCGGTCCTTTCCCGACGTCTCTGCTATCTGTACTCTCTTCTCTACGGTTATATTTATTTTATATTTAATATTTAATATTTATCTCTACTTCCTTTACTGTCTACTTTTTTTCTGTATACTTTTTTTCTTGCAATATAGGCCGTCCGATTTATATCTGACAGATAGGAAGGAAACAAATGGGAATTTTGCAAAAAGATACCCATACCCCTCTCCAGATTTGCAAATAAGGCCTTCCCTCGTTCATCCTTTTCTCCCACAAGATAAACTACTCATACAAATGCATCTTGATGCGTGCAACACATGGGCATCTTGCTAGTTCTAAAAACCTTTCCATCATTTGCCACATTACTGGTTGCAGATGAAAAACCTACCCAAGCATAGCACAATACAGGAGCGACGCACAATTACAAGATGATATTTTGTTGGACAATGGAGGCTATAACCAATTACCTTTACGGGAACAATAGCATCCAGGAAAATTGAAGGGCAAGTATGAACAAAATTGGAACTGCACATGTACTGCTAAGTGATTCAACACACACATTACCAATCGAGGAGGAGAACGATGGTCGCGGCGGCCTCTGTGAGTCATGGTCGGCAACGAGAGTCAGTTCATTGTCCACGACGGTGATACTTCTGCGCTTGGCGTCGGCTTCCTGGAAGCAGATCCGAGACCGTGGAAGACGATGCCGGGGAAGAGGCTCCGTCTACGACGACGACGGTGGACCGGCTCTAGTGCGGCGTACGAGGTCATCGATGAGGCAGATGCGCTGCGGTGGATGAGTGCGCCGATGTAAATGGGAGGAGCACGAAGGCTGCGGTGTCGTGGAGAAGTCTATTTTGCGGTGGGGATAGAAAATGGGGAGTATTCAGGTGTACTACTCTAGGTGCCGGGGTGGGGTTGGCTGGGTAGGGTGAAGCTGAAGTTACAAAAACAGCCCCCTACTAGACGTCGTCCGTAGGCCTGTTCCGAAGGCTATGATGGTAACTTCCCATTGCTCGAATCAGGGTCGCGGGAGATTTTCCCGCCGACCTCAAAATTTTGTGACACTGGACTCCCCGTGTGGCGTGTTGAGTGATTCGGCTAAGCAACTAGCGAGTAGTAGTAGTAAACTCTGCATATTAGGTTTGACCGAAGTCAAACTTCCTAAAGTTTGACCAAGTTTATATAAAAATATAAACATTTATCATAACAAATATGTATGATGTGGAAGTACATTCAATAATGAATCTAATGGTATTTATTTGTTATTGTATATGTTAATATTTTTTGTTATAAGCTTTCTGAGAGTTTACAAAACTTGACTTTGACCAATGCTAATACGCGGACTTAAATAAAAACGGTGGGAGTACACATTTGTTTTCTTAGTTTGTAGGGAACTAATCATTTGTTGAAATTGTGAAATAAATATATTAGGCTATTGACTTCGAATGTAATGGTCTATACAATTCAATAGTTACAATCATTGTCGAATCCCAAGATGTATACAAGGTCTATAGTACTTCACAACATGCTCAAACTCACATAATCCCAGTCAAATGAGAATCTAAATGCATTTCATAGTTATTACTTTGTAGGATGCAACAAAAACAACCAAAACTCTACATCAACCATTATAGAGGCAACATTTTGACATATCCCATTGTGTGAATGAAACGTGCAGAGAGAGCTTTTGAAGATGGAGCAGATAGGGCGGGAAAGATTGTATATATGTGGACGAGAGAGTAGGAGACAAACCTAACAAGACATAGAGAGAGAGAGAAAGAGAAATAGAGATGAAGAAGTTAGGTCTGTGAGAAAGATGGAGACATGTAATATACGTGAGATGCGTGTGCATCCGAATTCTGTATACGTGGAAGGAGAAGAGACAACATGTTTGATGAGAGAGCTGGAAAAACATGGACGAGAGGGGAAGGATCTCATGGGTTGAGGGATTGACAATTTTGTGCGGGGGAGAGAGGGATTGGTAATTTTGTGCAAGAGAAAGAGAGGGTAGGGGGAGGAGTCAGTCAGCCGTCATCACATCACCTTGCTTCCAAATGACACCGCATTCTCTAGCGCGGTGTGGTCGCCGTCTTTGATCTGCTCGATGCCCTCTTTGAAGATTGTGGTGTTGTGCATGTTGGGGTGCAAAGAAGCACAAGCGAGAGTGGTCGCCGTATAACCTTGGATGGGGATGAATTGTGTGCTCGGGGGAGTGTGTGTGCGTGTTGTGTTGTGTGTGTGTGTGTGTGTGTGCACGCGCGCGCGTGTGTGTGTGTGTCAGATATTGAGCGAAAACAAACCTAAGGAGAGAAATGGGTATTCACGAAGAGATTGTGCGGGCCTTGAGGTGGGCAGGGGCCGAGTGAGGGTGTCAAAATGTGCGCGTTGATGCATGTGTTGCATGCGATCGTGCGAGGGACAGACGAATCAAGAGAGATGGTTGTTGTGTTACAGATGATCCTCTCTCTCAGTCTCTCTCAGTCTCTCTCTCTCTCTCTCACACACACAAGTAAACTAGAAGACCGTTCTCTCATGTATACACAATGTATCGGCATCTGTCTATGTCTCACTCATGGATGATCATTTGCACATTCACACCTCTCTATGTCCGTATCACACGCACACCGTCTCCACATTGCCCTTCCGCCACAACACACATATGGACACATACACACGTTCTCTCTCAATCACACACACAAAATAAGTATTAAAAAAAACTAGGGCGCACCTAAAACGTCCAAATCCAAATAAACACAAACTGGAGCTAAATTCAAATATATGGAAATATTGGAGCGTCAAGAACTTTCCTAGGAAACAAAAGTTGAGTAATATTCGAGGATTGTTTACACACACACAAAAAGGTTCGGTGGATGTCCTTCGAGCGCGACACGGTGACGCACCGTTCGATCGACCGCGTGGCCGCGGTTCACGCGCTTGCACAGGATTCCGTATCGTGGATGTGGTACTAACTTCAATTTTTTTAATAAAAGCGCTGCCTAAGTCTAATGTTTACGTGTACTAGTACGGTTTTCTTTTAAGTTTGACCAACCTTATATAAAACTAAAGTAAGCTCCCATACGCGCACTCATCAATATGTCTCCGCCACCGTTGCGCATGCCGGCGCCCGCCTGCTCCGGCTAACAATTTCTCGCCCATCACCGCCGTGTTGACGCCATCCCTGTGCCATGAAGCCGTAGGCTCGCCCGCTCACGTCGTCTGTAGTCCCTCCTCGCCATGCCTCCGCGCTGCCAAGCACGCGAGCAGCTGGTGGAGCCATGTCTATGCACGCAGCGTACGAAGAGGAGGACGAGCGCGTGCTCCAGCACGCCGGCAAGGAGGAACTAGCGTGTCATTGTCGTCTCCGCCCGCGCGGAGGAGGCGCGCATGGTGGCTGTCATGGCGGAAGCCGGTCACGCGCGCGTTGAGCCCGCAAACCAGGTGTGGACGCGGAATCTACCTTCAAGACCTTGAATGCCACGTGGATCCTGCAATCTGAAGGAGCAATTTGGGTCAGTCGACTCATGTGAGCCGTTTGATGCAACATGGATGGCTAGAAGGGCTTCTTCCACCTCTTCTGCCATCTTCTTCCTTTGCTCTGTCGAACTTCTTTCACAAGTCGACTGACCCAAATTATACTATTAGTACGAACGTATTAAGTACAGTAGGAACACGAAGATACAAGTAGTAGTACCAACTGCAAGAAGAACAGTAGTAAGACATAGTACTAGTACTACTCTATGTACTAAAGAGTTCAAATAACGAGAAAGAACATAAACACAGTTCTGCTGGGGCCTCAACACAACACACCCTTGAAAATAAACTAAGTATCTAGTCCGCTTGACACTGCGGTAGAACCAGCATGAGCGACGGCACTGCCACCTACTCGGAGTCCTAGTCCACGTCCTCGACTTCGTCCTCGTCCCTCTTCCTCTTCCTCTTCGCTGATGCTTCTTTGCTTGAACCTGACACTGGGCTCTGCTTCTTCATCCAACCCATGTAGATATTTAAACAAAGGTAGGCATCCATTGCTGCGTACAGGATGTGATCTTCATCTAATGTCTTCGACTCCCATGCATGATGAAACTCGTGATGAGGTTTCTTCAGTTTAGCGTATGAAGGATTAATCATGGCTGCTGCCAGGGTCAGCATTGAAGGTTGAGAGGAGGACACCAGGCATGCCTTCTGGAGATCGAAGGGCTGGCCTTCAACGAGACCTATTCGATGTAGGACATCCCTGTCGTTCTTAAAGCCTACAGTAACGAATTTCACTCTTTTGTCCTTGAGGAAGTTCTTAAAATCCTGGCACTCAATGTCGGCATGGCATATGTGGTAGACCAAGCAAACATTATGTACGCAAACCTGGATCATGGCGGGCTTCTTCCTCTCTTCGTCCTTTAGATCCTTCTCTCGTCCCAGGACTGTGGTGTACTCAACATCTAGCCCAGTGACCCACTCACCCGTTGAACTGTTGAACATGCGTAGGAAGCGAGCAAGCCATGCTTTCACTGTCGCGGATCCACGTGTAGATGATGATGAACTGATCGTCGGTGATGGCTCTAACCTGCTACTCAGCGGCAACCATGGAGATTTGGGAGGCCATGGATTTTGGAGGAGGGTTAGGAGAAGTTGAACTGCTGTACCCCGCAAAAACTGGGAGCAAACTAATGTGAAAGGATGGGACGACTGGGAGCGAACTATTGTGAGGTAGAAGACGGGGACGAGTAGGGCGTGTGAACGGCATGGGGTTGTTGGCTTGCCCGGTGGATAAACGGCTGCAAGCCCCCAAAGAGTTCTCGAGAACTATGCGGGACCCACTAGATGTCATGTCTACTAGACCCATATCGTAGGCCTGATGGTATAGCTTCTGCATGTTCGCACACCATGCCGGCGCGTGGATGTAACTTCACTTAATTCCGTCAACCATCACGCCTCCCACGACCTTCGCCTCCCTCGCGCGGTCGCACCCTTTGAGACTTCGACCGGCTATAAATGAGCAAAAAAAATTGCCTACTCCGCATGCATGATACTCCCTCTGGTCCTTTTTACTCCCGTCAACCATTTGCAAAGTGTTTGACCAAATATATACTTTTTTAACACCACCTTATATTAATTAACCAACCACACCAGTACACTCATTCGATACAATATTCACCACACAGGGCGGTATGTTATTTACAAGAATACCATCTAATCTATTGTCAAAGCTATACTTAGCGATTAAGTGTGCCACCTTATTGGCCGAATGGCTAATCTTTGACAATTGAAGATTGTTGATCAACTTCGAGATGCTCAACGCTTTCATCTTCAGGTCATGCATAGCAGACCTGTCATAGTCCCCCGATGCAAGAGACGCTACCACAAAAGCGCAATCAGTCTCTAAAATTACAGGATTATGATGAGAAGTACCTATGTAGAGACCGGCAATGCAAGCCCTAAGCTCCGCTTCCTCCATGCTTTGACAGGCATCAATGAAATCCCACGACCAAATTTATACTAAAAATATCAATATCTACAATACTGATTATAATGAGTATAAGAACTACGTTTTATAATGAGTGTAAAAATATTGATTTGACATTGTGAATGTTGATACTCCCTCCGTCTAGGTAAGTAAGTCATCTTAGGCTGTGCACCGTGACCAAGGAGGAGGGGAAAACAAGAGACATTAATGTTTATTTGCTAATTAAATAGTATTGCATGCAATGAACTAACCATTGCATGTCATGTTTGATAGTCTCAGGTCATTAAAAGCATGCACACCCTCATCTCTTATTGGTTGATGTGTCAAGAAACAAGAAACGAGGTAGCAGTTAATGCACCGCGCCTACGTGTTTTGGGATTATTTGGTTTTCGTAAGATGACTTACACACCTAGCTATTAGAGTACCACTACCTCCCTTCTAGTTTAAAGGGCTCGACTCAAAAATTTCACCTACTCTTAACAAGATAGTAGAGGCGGTGGAATAGTTTTTGAAGTCTGGAAAAGTACTCAACTAATGCTGTCGTTCTTCACAAAAAATGTGTTTACCAATGCATGCATGAACACTAGTTACTCTAACCCCCCCTCTCTTCTTTAATTCTTTGCCACATCAGCATGTTTGCTATTCCCGTGTGCATGATACCAGCTAAGATACCACCATTATGGCCAGCCTTAATCATCGCATGCAATAATTTAGTGCACCTTGAAATATGAACATGTGTGGGGCGTGTATGTTTTTAATGAGTTGAGACTATACCTAGCCCGGCATGCAAGATGACTTATTATGCACCATTCCCCATACCTGCAGGAAGCCCGTTCGTCTCCAAATATTTTCCTCTCCATGTGTGGAAACAATATGCCTGCCAAACTCTGCTTCTCCCTCTGGCGGTCCCACCACTCCACCCCGTGTGAAAAAATCTGCATGCATGACTCTCCTCCCCCCACGCTCGTCCAATCCATTGTGACCAGCAATATTTCCACCCCTTAGCTCCCCCATAATTTACTCCAACAAATATGCCCACGTAGCTTTTACTTAACTTCAGGTGCATTGGGTCACTGACATACGGGCCTAGCACTATACTGGCCCACATGTCAGTGACGCAACTGGACCTGCAGTTAAGTCAGTGCAGCTCGGTCCATATCTTAAGTAGGTGTGCCATTGCTCGCTATAAATATTGCGCCTCCCATGACATCGCTATCTCCTCCCCCTCATGTTCACGTTCATCGCTATCTCCTTCCCCTCCCTCTCACGTCGACCACCATGGCATCGCCCCTCCCAAGCCCTAGGAGCCCCTCGCTGCACCACGCAGACGGTCATGCGTCGCTGTTCCGTTCCTTGCTGCCACTAGTAGAGGAGGACGTGTCGGCGTTCCGCTCCTCGCCGCCACTAGTCGAGGAGGACGCGTCGGTGTTCCGCCCCTCGCCGCGACGTGACGCATCGCCGTTCCTCGCCGCCACTAGTCGAGGAGGACGCGTCGGTGTTCCGCTCCTCGCCACGACGCATCGAGGTGGACGTGTCGGCATTCCCAATCTCGCCAGCATGCGTGTCGGAGGACGCGCCGGCTCCCCGCTACGAGGAGAATGCTGCGCCGCCCGCCGAGCCCCCCAGCCTTGAGGAGCTTTGGAAAGAAATGGATGTCGCCTTGTGGGAGGCTTTGCCTCCAGCAGAGCGTGCCAAAATAGAGGCCGAGGAAGAGAAGCGCACCATGCAACAAGCTTTCTGGGAGATCTATGTCGCGTCCGAGAGAGTCAAGCAATTGGTTCTTTGGCAGAAGGCTCGTGCGAGGGCCGTGAGGGTGGCGGAGGACGCCCGTGCCGACGCCCTGAGTGCAGTCGGGCCCAAGCGCCTCATCTACGCTTGGCGGTACGTGGACCGGGTGCACGCTTCCAGCCAGGAGGAGTACCTGTTGGCGCCGGATCACCACACCGGTGAGATCACGCTCGCCCGCCGGCAAGCCGCCAATCAGCACCTCGCGAGTTGCGAGGCTGAGGAAGAGGTGTTGTGTCGGCGCGCTAGGAAACGGCCGCGCACTAGGGCACTCGTGGCGTGCCGCAAGCGCTCTTGTGACCACCGTGGCTTTTAGGAGGAGTATAATTTTTGTTTCGCAGGCGATCTCATTACTTTTGAGACGCAAATGATAAATCCTGAACGTTCAGGAATTTTTAGCGTCCTTAATTAAGTATGTAAAAGGGAAAGTTTGGAAACGTTGTGTATTATTACACATTTTGCAAGTACGTGCATATAGCACAAGCTTTACTATATACTATCGGACTACACGTCTCTCTTGATATATGCTTGCAGACTGTGCCACTCCCTCTGTCCAGGTCAATAAGTCATCTTTGGTTGTGCACGGTGACCAAGAAGGAGGGAAGACTTGTACACCTAGATAGAGGGAGTACTACTATTACTTATGTACGTGCAAATGCACGTTTTAACATTACGATGCGGTTTTTGTAAAAGTAGAAAAACAACACTAGTCAAGCTTGTGAAACAATTCAATGCAAAACAAATGCAAAAATGCTCATTTGATTGTTTACTTTTAGCTTCCTTCTCTGTGGTTATTTCTCTGTCGTACTTTGTACGGAGTATCTCACTAGTTGGAAAGGCATGCAAATTCCCAAACCGCTTCCTACACCCTGTATCGAATTTTTTGCCTAACAAGTTGTGTCGTGCAATTGGAATTCCAACTTGAGTACTACTACTTGTAGGAGTACCAGGGGCCAGTTCTTTTAGGCTTCTAGATTAGTAATCCCATAACTACTACCTCCGTCCTAGTTTATTGGTCCACATTGTAATCTGTGTCAAATTTTGATCATAAATTTAACTAATGAAATGTTAGTGCATGTCACATGCACTACTCCATCCGTCTAGGTGAGTAAGTCATCTTAGGCTCTGCACCGTGACCAAGGAGGAGGAGAAAACGAGAAACGTTAATGTTTATTTGCTAATTAATAGTATTGCATGCAATGAACTAACCACTGCATGTCGTGTTTGATATCTCAAGTCATTAAAAGCATGCACACTCTTTATCACTTATTGGTTGATATGTCAAGAAACAAGAAACGAGGTAGAAGTTAATGCCCTGCACCTAAGTGTTTGGGATTATTTGGTTTTTCGTAAGATGACTTACACACCTAGATGCACTGTGCCTAAGTGTTTTGAGTAACATTTTATTAGTTAAATCTTTGGTCAAAATTTAGCACAAATTACAATGATGAGGAATAAACCAGGACGGAGTAGTAGTTTAGAAGCCCAAATAAATGAGTGAGGCGCATTATTGTTACTCTCCACTGTGACTAGTCTTGTGGGAAAAGCTGGGGAAGCCGCCAAAAGAACTAGCCCTAGGAGTAGTAGCTAGGGATCGAGTGTGGGAGATGAACTGGAGAAAGTAAATGCAGAGAGATGAAATGCAAAAAAGACGGAGGGATGTGATGGTTGCTTGTCCGTTTATTTTACCAGGCCACTTATTACTGGGAGTGGTTGGGTTTTGTGATATGACGGCTTTACTACCGCGCAGTGCCGCCCTCTACACTTGTACTACATCGGTCATGGTTTATTAGTCCCCCATTGAATTTGACTGAAGATTTAACTGACAAAATGTTAGTGCATGTCAACAAAAACTATATAGTTGGATCGTATTTGAACATAGTTTTGAATGATATAATTTTAGATGACATGCATCAATATTTATCGTACTATATATAATGTTAGTTCAATTTTTGGTCGTACTAATCTATAGTAGTAAGGTGCCCGTGCGTTGCACCGAAGAGTGAAATGCATTGATCGGGGAGTTGTTTATTTTGACAAAGGATGTGGGGGTCATCTCATGTGTAACGGGTATCGATAGGTTTCTTCGGATATTATCTCATCTCTAGAGCTCACAAACATCCGGGTGAAATAGATAAAAAGGTATCTTTTGCAAAAAAAAGCGTTCAACTGTTCAACCTGCATCCAAAACTTGTGAAGAAATAACACTTATTGTGCTTTGCAGGAAATGATCTTTAAGAATTAGTTTTTGAGTATCGATTGTTATACATGTTGGCTACAAATGACATGGCACTTTCTTATAATCAATAGTTGGCTATACTATTAAGTAATATTAACCATGCCCTTATACACCTAGACGGAGGGATTAAATTAGGATGACTTGCAAGGGGGCAGAGGAGATGTAAGAAATGGTTCATAGTAAGTCTTTCACCAGTACTGTAGTAAAAATTCATACATCGAAGATTCTAGACTAAACCATAAACAGATACACTTTTATTCATGTGCGATACTCCAATAGAGCAAGATCCTACATGGAAGTCTCCACATGCTTAGACAGCGGAGTACATTGAGCGAAGACTAATGATCAACATTTAACTTGATAATGCGTTATTTTTTTTACAAGAACAGGGAGGCTCCTCCCCGGTTCCATTATCAAATGAAACCCAAAGTGTCTTACATCAGCTCACTGAGAGGAGCAGTTCAAAGGAAGGGCTGCGGCGAAAGCCACTCAAGTTTAACGACAAGCTTACAGAATCAAAAGCGGCAAAGACACGGGCCATAAGCGCCCACACACACACTACATGTTTTCTAAGTGCACTTGATAATGCGTATGTCCAGGTGAACCTCCTTGGAATCCCCGTGCACCGCGTCGGCGGGTAAAGGATGGAACGGATGCCATGGGTTTTCCAAGTCCACATTGGTGGGATAGTCCCAGCTCCCCAGAGTCCAAGTCCGTCCAATGAGGCCGGTGTCGCCGCCCACGCGACCCGGAGGGGTAGTAACAGTGACCATGCACCCACACATCTGCCTCATGTCAGTGTCAGCTTCAGCGGCGACGCCCCTGACGCACATTAGAGAGACGGGGCGGCGGCCTGCGCGGGCCTCGCCGGTGCCCACGATCAAGAGGAAGACGCTGTCGTCCTCCTCCGAGACTAGCAGGCAGCGGTGATCCTCCAGCAACTCCGGCATGGTGAACCGGTAGCACGTGTCGTACTTGATGTTCTCCGCCAAGGGCCAGCAGTGACCGCTGCACGCATCTATGAGGTGATGCACCATGTCCGCCGGCGAGCCACAAAACAGCATCGGGCACTCATAGCAGTGGACGAAGGGCTCCTTGGAGGCATCGACCAGGCCGTCCATGAAACGGGAGTGGTTGTAGGAGACGTTGTGCTAGTTGAATATATGAGCAAGTAACTACGAGATTTAATCCGAATAAGCACAAATTAAATAATGATGGCTATAACAGAGATGAAACTAATCATGTGGACTAGCATAGTAGTAGGATATAGAGTAGAAACATGAATTCTACCATGATTTCGAACAGGAAGGACAGAAACACATACGGTGCAACGGGAGCAGCACCGTTGGTGTTGAGGTTGTCGCCCATGTCATTGAGGAAGAGGTTATCGAGGTCGGGGAAGAAGTCGTCGTCGGTGAAGTCGTGGCTGTCGGTGTCAAAACCGGCTGATCTCGGGTAGGGGGTCCTGATCTGTGCGTCTAGGCTGATGGTAACATGAAGCACCGGACACAATGTTTACCCAGGTTCGGGCCCTCTCGATGGAGGTAAAACCCTACTTCCTTCTTGATTAATATTGAAGATATGGGTAGTATAAGAGTAGATCTACCACGAGATCGTAGAGGCTAAACCCTAAGAGCTAGCCTATGATGGTATGATTGTAATTGTGATCGGCCTTTTAAGGACCAACCTCTCCGGTTTATATAGACACCGGAGAGGGCTAGGGTTTACATGGAGTCGGTTACAAGGAAGGAAATATAACATCCGGATTGCCAAGCTTGCCTTCCACGCCAAGGAGAATCCCATCTGGACACGGGACGAAGTCTTGAGTCTTGTATCTTCACGCTTCGATAGTCCAGACGTTGTACACAGTCCGGCTGTCCGGATACCCCCTAATCTAGGACTCCCTTAGTAGCCCCTGAACCAGGCTTCAATGACGATGAGTCCGGCGCGAAGTATTGTCTTCGGCATTGCAGGGCGGGTTCCTTCTCCGAATACTCCAAAGTAATTATCAAACACTTGAATCGTGTCCGGATCCACAAAATGATCTTCACATGCCACCATAGAGAGAATGATATTTCACAAATGCAATCTGCTGACAACTTTTTAGACAATGCGATGTGTCATTATGGTCGGGCCATTATTCGAACCGTTTTCCTACAACCAGCCACAACGCATATTGCGAGGCGGTTTCCTTGACACGTCTTGTCAAAGAAGAGATCGTGTCCCCTTATCACGGGATTCTCATCAATACGGGTATGGGTAACCCCACCACGCCATCAATCGTGGCGCTTGGGAAGCAAGCGATTCCCAACGGGCAAGTGGGGAGGCGCACCGCTTTCGTCGCCTCTATAAAGGGATAAGAGTTCCGCATTTTTACCCACGCCTTCTTCCTCCTTTGCCCACTCTTGCCCCCTCGAGCTCCAGCGCCCAAGCCCAAGTCTTCTCCGCACAGCTAAACATGTCCGGAGTAGGAGGCAAGTGGGTGGCTTCCACCGTCAAGGAGAAGCACATCGCAAATCTTCGGGCGGCCGGATACTTGGCCGCAGACATAGCACACCGGCTACCGGACGTCGGGCAGGTCATTCCGACCCCAGGACCCCACGAGAGGGTCGTGTTTGTCGCCCACTTTGTCCATGGACTGGGATTTCCACTTCATCCCTTCGTCCGCGGGCTCATGTTCTACTACGGGCTAGATTTCCATGATCTAGCCCCGAATTTCGTCCTCAACATCTCGGCGTTTATCATCGTGTGCGAAGCCTTCCTCCGCATCAAGCCTCACTTTGTCTTGTGGCTGCAAATCTTCTGCATGAAGCCGAAGATCATGAGCGGTCAGCAAGCGGAGTGCGGAGGGGCCATGGTGGGCAAGATGCCTAATGTCACCTGGCTTGACGGCTCCTTTGCAGAAACCGTGAAGGGGTGGCAATC
This sequence comes from Triticum dicoccoides, assembly GCF_002162155.2. Classification (NCBI taxonomy): domain Eukaryota; kingdom Viridiplantae; phylum Streptophyta; class Magnoliopsida; order Poales; family Poaceae; genus Triticum; species Triticum dicoccoides. The sequence continues at coordinate 600,791,297 of NC_041391.1, forward strand.
GGGGTGGTTCTACATCACTGAGCCACGCGGCGCCAACTGGGCGGCGGCCCCTGAGTTCCGATCCAGAACCCCCATGCGGCTCACCTCCTGGGAAAAGAAGGGCCTGTCCTGGGGCGAATCTACGGAGCTGACCGGACTCCAGACCTGCATCAAGAGCATGAAGGACAAGAACATCAAGCTTGTCAACGTGATCCAGGTCATGCTCGTTCGCCGGATTCTCCCGTGCCAAAGGCGGGCATTTAATCTGTGGGAGTTTGTCCTGGCCGAACACCAGATGCTCCGGAAGCTCTACGACATGACGCACAAAGGCGCATGGAAGGTGTTGTTCAAGGCCTCCGAAGTACCTCCTCCCACATCCAAGGACCGCGGGCTTCATGCCATGCGGCCTCCTAGTCAGGTGAGTTTTTCAGACTACCACCGGATTCGGTTCTTCCATATATATTCATGAGGGAGCACTACAAAAAAAAGTACACATCCATGACATTTTGGGTCGAACGAAATTTTTTTCTGTCATACATATGACACTTCTATGACAATAATTGTGACAAAACCCGGTATCATCATAGATGTGGTGGGCTCCTACTTCTATGACAAAAAATCATGACAGAAAATGGGCTTTTTGTCCTGGGCGGGTTGGAGACGCAGCTGCATGACATTCTTTGGGCCGTCCATGACGGAAAAAAACGTGGTAGAAGCGAGGGGGAGGAAAATTTCGGGGAGTTGAAAGTTACAGTGGGAGGTCGGGGGCGGAGCGATACGGTCGGGGGCATTGGCTCTAACTGAATCCGAGCGAGGCATTGGGCTCTAACTGAACCCGAGCGATTGCACTGCACGCTACGCATTACTGAACCCGAGCGATCGATCGATGGCTGTTAACTGAACCCGATGGAGCGATTCCTTCGTTACTGCTGCTAACTGAAGC